>NC_142804.1:56876775-57179482 GCF_049724085.1 Artemia sp. Qi Xiang Cuo | reverse complement strand
AGTGAAGTGTACGTAGGCTAACCTAACCTAACCTAGCCTAATCTAACCTAACTTAATCTAGTCTAACCTAACCATACTCACCGGAAAAGGTTAGGTTATCCTATCATGAGCACTCATGATAAGTCAACCTAACCTAACCTAACTTAAACATGTAGGAATGTTTCTATTTATTTATTAATATTTATTTATACCTAACCTAACCTATTGTTTTGAAGGTTAGATGAACGAGTTTGAACGATTCTCTTTAATAATAGAACGAGTCACTCTTTTTCTAATTTAAAAATTTGATGGGTAAATCCATATGACAAAGGGAGTTAAAATTCAATTTGAAATTAGAATAGAACTTTAAATTTTTCATCTCTTTGAGAAAAAAAAACAGAACTGAAGTGGAGCCTTTTTATTTTCTTGGAAAAATTAGAAGAGAACTTTGAATTTTTTATGTCTTTGAGGAATTAAGAACTGAAGTGGAAGCTTTTTTTCATTTCATTGGTAAAATTCAGAATTGAGCTAACTTTTTTCACTTCTTTAAGAAATTTCAGAAGAGAACTTGAACATTTTGCACTTCTTCGAGAAAACTCAGAATTAAAGTGATGCTCCTTATCTTCATGTCGAATTTTCAAATCAAAGTATAACTTTTTCTATCTTCTATGAAAAATTTGGAACAGAACTTTAAATTTTTCATCTCTTTGCAAAAAATCGGTAGTGAACTTAAGAAAATTAGAATTAAAGTGAAACTTTTTATCTTCACAGGAAAATAATCACCAGTCATAGCATAACTTTTCCTATCTTCTACAGAAAAATTTAGAACTGGACTTTAAATTTCTTATGTCTTTGAGAAATTAAGAACTGAAGTGGAAGGTTTTTTCATTTTCATTGGTAAAATTCAGAATTGAGTTAACTTTTTCTCTTCTTTAAGAAAATTCAGAAGAGAACTTGAACAATTTGCACTTCTTCGAGAAAACTCAGAATTAAATTGGAGTTCCTTATCTTCATGTTGAATATTCATAATCAATTTATAACTTTTTCTATCTTATATGAAAAATTTGGACAAGAACTTTAAATTTTTAATCTCTTTGATAAATATCATAACTTAATTTATGAAAAATTATGACTAATTTTAAACTTTCCATCTTATTTTAAAATATTCTTATTCATATCATTGATTTTTTGATCTCCTCTGAAATCTTTGTAACAGAACTTTAAATCTTTCATCTATTTGAATAAAATTGGTAGTAAACTTAAGAAAATCTGAATTAAAGTAAAAGTTTAGATCGTCATGGAAAACAATCGCAATCATAGTATAACTTTTCCTACCTTCTACAAAAAAATTTAGAACTGGACTTTAAATTTTTTATGTTTTTGAGAAATTAAGAACTGAAGTGGAAGGTTTTTTCATTTTCATTGGTAAAATTCAGAATTGAGTTAACTTTTTTTCTCTTCTTCAAAAAATTCAGAAGAGATATTGAAAATTTTGAACTTCTTCAAGAAAACTCAGAATTCAATTGTAGTTCCATATCTTCATGTTGAATATTAACAATCAATATATAACTTTTTCTATCTTCTATGAAAAATTTGGAACAGAACTTTAAATATTTCATCTCTTTGAGAAAAATCAGAACTGAATTTAAGAAAAATTATAAATAATGTGAAACTTTCGATCTTCATGGAAAACAATCGCAGTCATAGTATTACTTTTTCTATCTTCCATCTAAAAATTTAGAATAGAACTCTAACATAAACTCTAAGCTAAGACTCTAAGCTAAAACTCTAAACTCTTAACTAAAACTGAACTAAACTAGAACTTCGACAAAAACTCTAGGCTATGACTCTCAGCTACAAACTCTAAACTCTTAACTAAAACTAAACTAAACTAGAACTCTAACAAAAACTCTAAGCTAAGATTCTGAGCTAAAATTCTAAAATCATAACTAAAACTAAACTATAACTCTAACAAAAACTCTGAGATATGACTCTAGGATAAAACTCTAAACTCTTAACTAAAACTAAACTAAACTAGAACTCTAACAAAAACTCTCTGCTAAGACTCTAAGCTAAAATTCTAGAATTTTAACTAAAACTAAAATAAAATAAAATTCTAAGATAGGTCTCTAATGTAAAACTCTAAACTCTTAACTACATGTAAACTAAACTAGAACTCTAACAAAACTGTAAACTAAGACTCTATGTTAAAACTCTAAACTCTTAACTAAAACTAAACTAAACTAAAATTCTAAGCTAGGTTTCTAAGATAAAACTCCAAACTCTTAACTAAAACTAAAAAAAACTAGAACTCTAACTAAAAACTCTAAGCTAAGACATTAAGTTAAAACACCAAACTCTTAACTAAAACTAAACTAGAACTCTAACTGAAACTCAGAGGTAAAAAATCAAACTCTTAGCTAAAATTGAACTAAACTAGAACTCTAACAAAAAAACTCTAAGCTAAAATTCTAAAATCTTAAGTAAAACTAAAATAAACTCGAACTCAAACATAAAACTCTAAGCTAAGACATTAAGCTAAAATTCTAAACTCTTAACTAAAACTAAACTTGAACTCTAACTGAAACTCAGAGGTAAAAAATCAAACTCTTAACTAAAATTAAACTAAACTAGAACTCTAACAAAAAAAAACTATAAGATAAGAATAATCTATAACTCTAAACTATAAAATAAAATTAAACTAAACAATAACACTAACAAAAACTCTAAGATAAGACTCTAATCTAAAACACTAAACTCTTAAATAAAAGTAAACTATACTACAACTTCAACAAAAACTCTAAGCTACGACTCTATGCTAAAACTCTAAACTATTAACTAAAAGTAAACTAAACTAGAAATCTAACTGAAACTCAAAGGTAAAACTCTAAACTCTTAAATAAAATTAAACTAAACTATAACTCTAACAAAAACTCTAAGCTAAGACTCTAAGCTAAAACTCTAAACTATTAACTAAAACTAAACTAAACTAGAACTCTAACATAAACTCTAAGATAAAAACTCTAAACTATTAAATAAAAATAAAATATAAATATATATTAAACTAATATTTAAAAAAATAAAAATATTAGCTAAAATTGAAATAAACTATAACTCTAACAAAAAAAAACTCTAAGCTAAAATTCTAAAATCTTAACTAAAACTAGACTAAACAACAACTCAAATTAAAACTCCAAGCTAAGACTCTGAAGTAAAACATCAAACTCTTAACTAAAACTAAACTAAAACTCTAACTGAAACTCAAAGGTAAAACATCAAACTCTTAACTAAAATTAAACTAAACTAGAACTTTAACAAAAAAACTCTAAGCTAAAATTCTAAAATATTAACTAAAACTAAACTATACTAGAACTCAAATTAAAACTCTAAGCTAAGACTCTAAGGTAAAACACCAAACTCTTAACTAAAACTAAACTAAAACTCTAACTGAAACTTTAAACTAAGACTCTAAGCTAAAAACACTAAACTCTTAACTATATCTAAGCTAAACTATAACTCTAACAAAAAACTCTAAGCTAAGACTCTAAGCTAAAAAATCTAAGCTCTTAACTAAAACTAAAATAAACTTCAACTCTAACATAAACTCTAAGCTAAGACTCTAAGCTAAAACTCTAAACTCCTAACTAAAACTGAACTAAACTAGAACTTCGACAAAAACTCTAGGCTATGACTCTCATCTAAAAACTATAAACTATTAACTAAAAATAAACTAAAATATAACTCTAACAAAAACTATAAGCTAAGATTATAATCTAAAATTCTAAACTCATAACTAAAACTAAACTAGAACTCTAACAAAAACTCTGAGATATGACTCTAGGCTAAAACTCTAAACTCTTAACTAAAACTAAACTAAACTAGAACTCTAACAAAAACTCTCTGCTAAGACTCTAAGCTAAAATTTTAGAATTTTAACTAAAACTAAACTAAACTAAAATTCTAAGCTATGTCACTAAGGTAAAACTCTAAACTCTTAACTACATGTAAACTAAACTAGAACTCTAACAAAACTCTAAACTAAGACTCTATGCTAAAACTCTAAACTCTTAACTAAAACTAAACTAAACTAAAATTCTAAGCTAGGTCTCTAAGATAAAACTCAAACTCTTAACTAAAACTAAAATAAACTAGAACTCTAACTAAAACTCTAAGCTAAGACATTAAGTTAAAACACCAAACTCTTAACTAAAACTAAACTAGAACTCTAACTGAAACTCAGAGGTAAAAATCAAACTCTTAGCTAAAATTAAACTAAACTAGAACTCTAACAAAAACTCTAAGTTAAAATTCTAAAATCTTAACCAAAACTAAAATAAACTCGAACTCTGACATAAAACTCTAAGATAAGACATTAAGCTAAAATTCTAAACTCTTAACTAAAAGTAAACTGCAACTCTAACTGAAACTCAGAGTTAAAACATCAGACTCTTAACTAAAATTAAACTAGACTAGAACTCTAACAAAAAAAAACTCTAATCTAAGACTAAGACAAAAATCTAAACTCTAAAATAAAAATAAACTAAACAAGAAATCAAACAAAAACTCTAATCTACGACTCTAATCTAAAACACCAAACTCTAAACTATAACTAAACTATACTAGAACTTCAACAAAAATTCTAATATACGACTCTATGATACAAACTATAAATTCTTAACTAAAACTAAAATAAACTATAGCTCCAACTAAAACTCAAAGGTAAAACTATAAACTCTTAAAAAAAATTAAACTGAAATATAACTCTAACAAAAACTCTAAGCTAAGACTCAAATCTAAAAATCTAAACTATTAACTAAAATTAAACTAAACTAGAACCCTAACATAAACTCTAAGATAAAAACTCTAAACTCTTAACTAAAACTAAGCTATAACTTTAACGGAAACTCATAGGTAAAAAAATAAAACTCTTAGCTAAAATTAAACTAAACTAGAACTCTAACAAAAAAACTCTAAGCTAAAATTCTAAAATCTTAACTAAAACTAAACTAAACTAGAACTCAAATTAAAACTCTAAGCTAAGACTCTAAGGTAAAACATCAAACTCTTAACTAAAACTAAACTAAAACTCTAACTGAAACTCAAAGTTAAAAAAATCAAACTCTTAACTAAAATTAAACTAAACTAGAACTCTAACAAAAAAACTCTAAGCTAAGACTAAGCTAAAACTCTAAACTCTAAAATAAAATTAAAATAAACTAGAACTCTAACAAAAACTCTAACCTAAGACTCTAAGCTAAAACTCTAAACTCTTAACTAAAACTAAACTAAACTAGATCTACAACAAAAACTCCAAGCTAAGACTCTAAGCTAAAAACTCTAAACTCTTAACTAAAACTAAACTATTCTCGAACTCTAACTGAAACTCAAAGGTAAAATATCAAACTCTTAACTAGAATTAAACTAAACTAGAACTCTAACAAAAACTCTAAGCTAATACTCTAAGCTAAAACTCTAAACTATTAACTAAAACTAAACTAAACTACAACTTCAAAAAAAACTCAAAGCTAAAAACTCTAAACTCTTAACTAAAAATAAACTAGAAATCTAACTGAAACTCATAGGTAAAAAAATCAAACTCTTAGATAAAATTAAACTAAACTAGAACTCTAACAAAAAAACTCTAAGCTAAAATTCTAAAATCTTAACTAAAACTAAACTATACTAGAACTCAAATTAAAACTCTAAGCTAAGACTCTAAGGTAAAACACCAAACTCTTAACTAAAACTAAACTAAAACTCTAACTGAAACTCAAAGGTAAAAAATCAAATTCTTAACTAAAATTAAACTTAAACTAGAAATCTAACAAAAAAACTCCAAGCTAAGACTAAGCTAAAAATCTAAACTCTAAAATAAAAAAAAAATAAACTAGAACTAAAACAAAAAATCTAAGCTAAGACTCAAAGGTAAAACACTGAACTCTTAACTATAACTAAACTAAACTACAACTTCAACAAAAACTCTAAGCTATGACTCTATGCTAAAAAATCTAAACTCTTAACTAAAACTAAACTAAACTAGAACTCTAACTGAAACTCAAAGGTAAAACGTCAAACTCTTAACTAAAATTAAAATAAACTAGAACTCTAACAAAAACTCTAAGCTAAGACTCTAAGCTAAAACTCTAAACTCTTAACTAAAACTAAACTAAACTAGAACTTCAAAAAAAACTCTAAGCTAAGACTATAATCTAAAAAAACTAAAATCTAAACTAAAAATAAACTAAACTAGAACTCTAACTAAAACTCAAAGGTAAAACATCAAACTCTTAACTAAAATTAAACTAAACTAGAACTCTAACAAAAACTCTAAGCTAAGACTCTAAGCTAAAACTCTAAACTATTAAATAAAACTAAACTAAACTAGAACTTCGACAAAAACTCTAAGCTAAAAACTCTAAACTCTTAACTAAAACTAAACAAGAACTCTAACTGAAACTCAAAGGTAAAACATCAAACTCTTAACTAAAATTAAAGTAAACTAGAACTCTAACAAAAAGCGGCGCATCCCTGCGGTACATCCCTGTGGCGCATCCCTGCGGCGCTTCCCCCGACCCACGGCACATCCCCCTGCGGCGCATCTTGCGGCGCTTTCCTGCCCCACGGCGCTTCTCGGGCCCGGGGGGCCTTTGAGGACCGGGGGGGGCCGTTGGGGTCCGGGGGGCCCTTTGGGGGTCTGGGGGTCCTTTGAGGACCAGAGGAGGGCCTTTGAGGGTCTGAGGAGGGCGTTTGGGGGGCTGGGGCTCTTTGGGAGCTTGGGGGACCTTTGAGTCCCGGGGGGTTCCTTCGGGGTTGGGGTAGAGGGATTGGAACCCTTTGGGGTTGGGGTAGAGGACCTCACAACACTGTTCAAATGGAACTTGTGTATTATAACGACCACAGAGTTTGACCCTCAAATTCTCTTCTAAAACCTTTCCTAAAATCTTCTTTTAAAATGTCTCTAACCGTTTCGCCGAAATAATCCCATAAAATGGATAAAACGGTTTCGCCCAAATAATCCCTAAACGTAATTTCAGTGTGTTCCTTTTGTTTTTGGCATCTCTGCGCTAACGCATTTCAAATTAATAAGAAACCTCATTCCCGCGCTAAAACAATTCATCGCTAAGATGTTTCTTGGAGAACTGTTTCCATGGCGTTTGGTTATTAATATCTTTTGGAGTTCGACCAAAAGAGTTGTTTCCGAGGCAAAGACATTAATGACTTGGATCTATTCCTGGAAAAATGTTGACAGTACCTGTCAGACATTATTAAACTTTGCCCGGAAACAATTTGATTAATGATTGACAGTACCTGTCAGACATTATTAAACTTTGCCTGGAAACAATTTGATTAATGACTGACAGCACAGGTGTTCCAAATTCCCAATCGCTTTAATTAACCACGTGTTCTCCCTAATGACTCTATGCGCATGGCCAAAACAACAACAACAACAACATCGACCTTGGAAATTTAGGTCATTGACACACTTTGATTACGCAGTCAATTTCTCAGAAATCCATCTCCCCTAGGGACTCTATGCCCATATTTGGACCATAAACCACGTGGTTCGTACGGGAGTCAATAAGGCCTTTCTACTCATAAATAACTAGAAATCCTTCAGAAATGACGTCCGTTTAAACAGTCCAGACATTCCTAGTGCAGAGATTTAAAACGCTATATCGGCACAATGTTAGAGTCCACATCAGGTGTGTCACATACAACTGTTTCCATTAATTAAATTATGATGTTTCGTTCCATGTTATTCACATATAATATTTTCATCCAACAATTCTATTGCAATCACTTGGTGTAATTTTTTCATGATTAAATAAAAAACAAAAACAAGTTTTTTTTTAACTAAAAGTAAGGAGCGACATTAAACTTAAAACGAACAGAAATTGTTCCATATATGAAAGGGGATGTCCCCTCCTCAACGCCTCACCTTTTACGCTAAGGTTTCTTATTGTTTTAAAGAATAAAGTTGTGATACAGTGTCAAACTTTAACGTAAAGAGCGAGGCGTTGAGGAGGGGAAAACCCCTTTCATATACGGAAGAATTTCTGTTTGTTTTAAGTTTTAATGTCACTCCTTGCTTTCAGTTAAAAAAAGCTTGTTTTTCTTATTTAATTTCTGAACGTTTTTGAAATAATGCAGCTTTGATATTGGCTCACCGTGCATGAATAATTAAAACGAAATTTGCATATTATTTTTACTTTTTTTGGCTAAATGGTTTTCTCAAAATTGTGTTCTTACGTAACTTACAAATTAACTTACGTAACGAACTTCTGTATTCGTATATTTTTTTTACGTATATTAGGGGATTCGCTCCCTAGTCAATACCTCGCTCTTTACGCTAAAGTTCAAATTCTGTTCCAATTCTTTAAGAATTACCCCTTATTCACAAAGGCCGTTAATTAGAATTAATAGTTCTGATGAAAGTACAAAAAAATATTAGCGTAAAGAGTGAGGTAATGACTAGAGGGTGAACCCAATAATATACGTAATAATTTCTGTTTGTTCTAAATTTTTATGTTGCTCCTTACTTTCAGTTGAAAAAATATTCATTATTTAATTTCTGATCGTTTTTATAAATAATGCTGAGAAATCCGGCACCCCCTTCACGGCAATGTTCCTTCCCCCATGAAAACTTCCTCCATGGAACGATCCTCCCACGTAAGCCTTGACCCACCCACCCCCCTCAACTACCAGAAAAAATCCCCCCTGAAAACTTGTGTATACTTCCCAGTAACCAAAATATGTAAACATTGGGCAAAGTTCATAACTTGCAGACCTTTGATGGGTAAGACTAAACTTGATGAAACTTATATATTTGAAATCAGCATAAAAATATGATTCTTTTGATGTATCTAATGGTGTCAAAATTCCTTTTTTAAAACTTTCGGTTACTATTGAGCCGGGTTACTCCTTACTTTCAGTTCGTTACCACGAAGTGTTGGAAACCGGTTAACAAAGAACAAATTAGGCATCAAGAGTTGCTATACAAAGATGAAATATATTGTTTAGGTTTACATCTAGGACTACCACGGGGGCGGTGTATTGTCAGAAAAGTGACCATGGTATTTGGAAAGAGCATAAAATAATCGAAAAATGTATTATTCTTTCCAATCTTATTTCTGTGTTACTTATCTACTAATTTTGTAGTTTATCTATTTGTCTTGAGTCAATAGTGTCTTCCTTAACATATAATAATTTTGGGGACTCACTAGTTGTTAAAGCAATGAGATATCTTTTATTTTCGTTTATTTGTTTTTTTGCGGAATATTTCTTATGAGAAATCAATAAGAATGAGAGAATTTCATCTCTCCGGTTCCTTTCAATCGTCTGAGAAAATAAATCTATAAGAAAAGAAGAAAAACATTTATTGACACGGTGAAAGCGCAACCATACTCGTACTTAAGTAAGCGTAATACTAACTTTTGTTACAACACGCTCCAAAAAATTCGACCACACTATCAACTACCTCTTTCAAGGCTCTTTGTCAACACCAAAAAACAATCTAAAATACCTGGTTTTATAGTTAATTTATCAGCAATTTATTGGTCAATGGTACTCAGTTTTCCAAATGCACTTTATACCTATTCAAACTGAACACTATATTAAACTTCCTTCTATATGAAAAAATATTGGAAACCATATTTTCTGTGATTCGTGCCCTTTCCCTGAGTCAAAATTGATTAGAGAGCAACCAGCCTCCTCAATTGTCATTTTCTGTCATCCAGTCCCCTGTAACCACCAAGAACACCTGAAAAAACAATTTGAGATGGATGACAGATTGCCGAAGATTGTTCTTTTCGGCCCACCGTCTTGGGCTAAACGGAAAGCAGATCGTCCTCGTCTGGGGTGGGAGGACGTCATAAAGAAAGATTTAAAGGAAATGGGAACTTCATGAACGGGCCTAAAAAGGGAGGCTTTGAATAGATTGGGATGGAGGAGGAGCGTGCGTAGCTGTGTTGGCGTCAGGCGGCTTGGTGCTGCGGTGAGTTTTTAGTAGTAGTAGTAGTAATGTCCTCAAAATAGTCAGTAAGTCCTACAAAATGACTCCAGGGCGATAGAACCTCGGAGGCCCAGGTGCAACCAGAAAAATAAAGCAATTTGACAGTTGTTTAAACATGTGTTTAGAATAGAAAAAGAGGGCTTTTGCAATACCTCAGGAATAGAAAAACTTATTGAGCTAAAATTTACAGGGAATGTTGAGGAGGATGTTGAGTTAACTAAACACTCTATGTGCATCCAGGTTGCCAAAATGGTGTATCCGCAATATCTCAGGAAGTAGATAAAGGTATTTAGTTGAAAATTTGAGGGAAATATGAGGAGGATGCAGAGCTAAATCAAAAGACGCTTTGTACATCTAGTGTGTCAAAACGACGAGTCTTCAATATCCCATGAGCAACCAAAAGTATTAAGTTGAAACTTTAAGGGAGTATTGAACTAAATCAAAATAAACTATGTATATCCAGGGTATCAAAATTACGTGTCTGCAATATCTAAGGAACTCCTAAGGGTATTAAAGATGAAACTGCCAAGGAATATTGAGGGAGAAATTAAGCAAATCAAAAGACGCTATGTGCAGCCTGGCTGTCAAAAAGGTGAATCTGCAATATCCCATAAGCAACCAATGGTATTAAGTTGAAACTAAGGGTATTCAGATGAAACTGCCAGGGAATATTGAGAGAGATATTGAGCAAAATCAGAAGACGCAATGTGCATCCAAGCTGTTACAAGGGCGAATCTACAATATCCTATCAGGATCCAATAGTATTAAGTTGAAACTTTCAAGGAACGCTGAACTAAACCAAAGAGGTTCCAAGGTGTCAAATTGCGTATCTGCAATACCCAAGGAATTCTCAAGGGTATTAAGATGAAACTGCTAGAGAATATTGAGGGTGATTTTGAAAAAAATTAAAAGACGCTATGTATATTCTAGTTGTCAATAGGGCATATCTGCGATATCTCAGGATCAGCTAAGGGTTTTAAGTTAAAACTTTCAGCGAATGTTCAAGGGGCTATTGAACTGATTCAAAAGATTCTATGCGCATCCAAGTTGTCAAAAGGGTTTATCTGCACTTTCTTATTAGCGGCTAAGGTATTCAATTTAAACCCACAAGGGAGGTTAGATTGAATTAAAATTAACTATCTGGGCTGTCAAAAGGGTGTGTCTGTGATACCTCAGGGGTGGCTAAGGATATTTAGTAGAGAATTTCAGGGAACTTTGAGGGGATTTTGAACTAAAGCATAAAACAACATGGGGATTCAGGTTGTTAAAATATTGTGATTGAAATATCTCAGGAACAACTAGTTTTATTAATTTGAAACTTTCAGTGATTATATAGGTGGACGTAGGCCTAGATCCAACAAACTATGAGTATCCATGTTATCTAAAATACTTATCTGCACTATTTCGGGACGGCTAAGGGTATGAAGTTTAAACCCTCAGGGAATATTGAGCTAAATTAAAAGAAACTAGAATGTCAAAAGGGTGCATTTATGATATTTTAGGAACGGATAAGAGTATTATTTTGAAACTTTCAAGGGATGCTAAGAGGGCTCTGAACCAAATCAAAAGACACTATATGCATCCAGGCAGTAAAATGGTGTATTTTAAATGTCTCAGGAATGCCCACTGGTACTAATAAACCACATTATGAAACTTTTTCGACAAAATCAGTTTTCAAAGATAACCAAGAACGAGTAACCGTTAAATAAGCAACCGTTAAATCGTTAAATAACCATTCAACCGTAAAGCAAACAAAAATTACTATCAGTAAATAAATCCAACCCACAATGAACAGAAATAAGGGAACGAATCCAGGGATCGCGGGTACCGTGAACCCCCTAAAATTTTTCTGGCACCCTCATTTGTTCTTTCCTCTTTTTTACCCTTTTTTAAATAAATTTGTCAATTTGGTCAATTATTGGCGCTAATGTCACATTGAATTGAACTTCAAAAAATGTTCAACTTTTTTTTGGTAATGTTGTTTTTCTAACAACGATTTCTACTAAGCTTCAAACTTTCGGTTTTCGTTTTTTAAGGTTTTGAATTGCTGTAATTCGTTAATAAAATATATAAAAATATTTTTGTAATTACCAGTTTTTTGCTCTTTACGCAATTCAAGATATTTGATTATTACATTAAGTCTGATTTCTAACAACGACTTCTACTAAGCTTCAAACTTTTGGTTTTCTTATTTAAGGTTTTGGAATTGTTGTAATACTTTGTCAAAATACATGCAAATACCAGTTTTTTTACTCTTTAAAAAATTTAATGTAAACTTTGCCTTTAAAAAAAATTGAAATGAATGTGCATTGTCAATTTGATACACATATGCCCATATCTATTCCTTAAAATCTTAATTAATTTTTGATTTCTTAAAGTTATAAAAGTGAGAAAATTAAAAAGATTTTTTCCAGTAAAGTGCAAATTATATTCTGGCTTTTAGAAACCATAGGGGTTTTGAACCCTACTCATGGTAATTTCTGCTCGTTTTGAGACTCGGTTATGTATTGTAATATCTGTTTGTTTTGGGTTTCATTTATTTATTGATGCTGCATTATGGTAGATGTATGCTTGGTAGATTATTTGACTCTATATTTATTCATTTTTGGCTTAATACCAAATTTTTTACTTTTTTTGACAAACTATTTTGTGTAAAATATTTTTTAATTACTTTCTGTTCGTTTTATATTGACATAGTCTTTTTTCAGGGAAAAATAATATAATAGTTTGAATTCTTCCGGTTTCATAAGCAGCGCAGAAGCGCTGCCTAAGTAAAGAACGATGTTATCACAATGTATTATTATTTTTTTTGTTTTCTTTTTCCATACCAGGGCCCTTCGTATCGAAGGAGTTGTCGTAGAAACTTCGAAAAGGGCTCATTCGTTTGGAAATTGGATTGTCTAGTGCCCTTTTTAATATTCGAAAGTTACTGGAGGGCAACTAGCCCCCCCCCCACGCCCATCAAAACCCCAAACACATCCAATCCAAATTTTGAGATAGCCATTTTGTTCAGCGTAGGTGATTACCAAATAGAAAATATATTTTTGAGGAGGTCACTCCTCCACAACCCTCAGGGCAAGAGTATTAAATTATGCCCTGGGGGCATATAAGAACGATGTCGGCACAATGTATTATTTTTTTTTCTTTAGACAAGGGCACTTCCTATCGAAGACGTTGCCGTAGAAACTTCGAAAAGTGCTCATTCAATTGGAAACTGGAGTAGCCAGTGTCATTTTTGATAGTCAAAAGTGATTGGAAGGCAACTAACACCCCTTCCACGCCCACCATTTACCGAAACACATCCAATCAAAATTTTGAATAACCATTTTGTTCAGCGTAGTTGATTTCCAGATAGAAAATATGTTTTTGAGGAGGTCACTCCCCAACAACCCTCAGGAAAAGGGCTGTAAGTTATGCCCTGGGGGCATACTAGGATTTTATAGAAAGTGTTGTCGTAGAAACTTCAAAAACAGCTCTTTCGATTGGAAATTGAAATAGGTAGTGCCCTTTTTAATAGTCAAAAGTGATTGGAAGGCATCTAACACCCCTTCCACCCCCACCATTTCCCCAAACACATCCAATCAAAATTTTTAGATAGCCATTTTGTTCCACGCAGTTTAAAAATCAGAAAATTATATCTTTGAGCAGGACCCTCCCCCCACAGTCTTCAGGACAAGGGTTATAAGTTATGCCCTAGTGGCATATACGGTTTTTATTGAAATCTTCAAAAGGGCTCATTCAATTAAAAATTGAAAGGGGTTGTGCCTTTTTTTATAATTGAAAGTGATTGTAGAGCGACTAACGCCCCTCTCACGTCCACAATTATCCCAAACATATCCAATCAAAATTTTGAGATATCCATTTTGTTCAACGTAGTTGAAATTTCTGAAAATTAGGTCTTTTTGGATGATAACCCACTCAGAGCCCTCAGTGCAAGGGTTGTAAGTTATGCCCTGTGGGCATATAAGGTTTATATAGAAAGTTGTTGTAGAAATTTCGAAAAGGGTTCATTTGATTGGAAATTGAAATTGCCATTTTTAATAGTTGAAATTGAGTGGAAAGTAATTAATCCCCCTCTCACGCCCACCATTTCCCCAAAAACATTCAATCAAAGTTTAGAGAAAACTATTTTGTTCAACGTAGTTAAAAGTTCTGGAAATTATGTATTTAAGAATGAAAAAAACCCCAGAGCCCCCAGGACAAAGGTTGAAAGGCTGTAAGTTATGCCCTGGGACAATATAAGGTTTTTATAGATAGATTTGTCGTAAAACTACAAAAGGGGCTCATTCAATTGGAAATTGAGAGGGCTAGTGCCCTTTTTAATAGTCTGAAGTGATTGGAGGGTAACTAACCCCCCTCTCATTCCCAGCATTCCTCCAAACATATCCAATCAAAATTTTCACATAGTCATTTTGTTCAACATAGTAGAAAGTTCTGGAAATTAGGTCTTTGAGAATGACAACTCCCCTCCAGCCCTCAGGGCAAGGGTTGTAAGTTATGGTCTGTGGGTATATAAGGTTTCTATTGAAAGTTTTGTCGTAGAAACTTCAAAAGGGCTCATTTGAATGGAAATTGAAAGGGCTAGTGCTTTTTTTAATAGCTGAAAGTGATTGGACAGTAATAAACGACCCTCTCAGGCCCACCATCTCCCCAAACACATCCAATCAAAATTTTGAGATAACCATTTTTTAGTGTAGTTGAAAGTTCTGGAATTTAGGTCTTAGAGGATGACAAACACCCTAACAGCACTTAGGGTAAGGGTTGTCATTGTCATTTATGCCCTGGGGGCATATAAGGTGCTTATAGAAATCATTGTTGTTTCAAAAAGGGCTCATTTGATTGGAACTCGAAAGGCCTAGTGCCCTTTTTAATAGTCGAAAGTGATTGGAAGGCTTTACTTTTTTATAGTAAAGATCGATGTGGGTATAATGTATTATTTTTGTTGTTGTTTAGACCAGGGCACTTCGTACCACAGGAGTTGTCGTGGGAACGTTGAAAAGGGCTCATTCAATTGAAAATAGAAAGGGCTGATGCCCTTTTTAATAGTCGAAAGTGATTGGAGGGCAACTAACCCCCGTCCCAAGCCCACCCCATCATTTGTCCAATATGTTTAAAAACTAAATGCTGCCTTAAGATTAAATAAAAAAACACTGTGTTAATGCTAATTCCCAATAAGGCATCTCAGCAGTATCCCAAGAACGACTGAGGGTATTATGTTCAGTTTTTTGGGGCTGCTTCTGCTCTTAAAATTTAACCAAATCAAAATAGCGTAAGTGTATCCAAGCTATCAAAGAAAGTAAATAGATTTTTTTTTGCGAATGGTATCAAGTTTTCCATTTCAGGTCAACTAGACGAGGTATGAAACTAAATTAAACACTACTATTTGTTTCCTGATTATTAAAAGGGTGTATTTTGTTAAAAATTGCTGAAAATTTTTCTCCAGCATACAAATAGCAGGCCAAACTATAAAATCTTAAAAAAACGAAAAGATTTAAAGTATTATCTTTTTTTTCCCCGAAAAGACTATGTCAATCAAAAACGAAAAGAAATTAATTAAAAAAACTTTTTTCCGCAAAATAAGTTTTTCAAAGAAAAGTAAAGAACTCCGTTAAACAAAAAATGAGCAAAAGTAAAATCATATAATCTTTCAAGCGTGAAACTACCACAAATCCGCATCGATAAATAAATGAAACCCAAAACGAACAGAAATTACAATAAATAACAGAGACAAACTCAAAACGAGCAGAAATTAACATAAGTTGGGTGCAAAACCCCTATGCCTTCCCAGGCCAGAACATAATTTGCACTTTACTGAAAAAATATAAATGTTTTTACTTTTATAACTTTAATCAAATAATATTCACATTTTGATTACTAAATATTAGTATATGTATATTAAACTGACCATGTACATTCATTTGTATTTTTTTAGTAAAGTGCAAATTTTGTTCTGGCCTTGGGAAGGCATAGGGGTTTTGCACCCAACTTATGTTAATTTCTGCTCGTTTTGAGTTTGAATCGGTTATTTATTGTAATTTCTGTTCGTGTTGGGTTTTATTTATTTATCGATGCTGATTTGTGGTAGTTTCACGCTTGGTAGATTATTTGATTTTATTTTTGCTTAGTTTTTGTTTAATGGAGTTCTTTACTTTCTTTGAAAAACCTATTTGGTGGAAAAAGTTTTTTTTAATTAATTTCTTTAAGAATTTGTAGTTTGGCCTGCTATTTGTATGAAGGAGAAACTTTTCAGTGATTTTTCACAACATAAACTCATTGGAAAATCGATGTCAAAAGAGCATATCAGCAATATCTTAGAAAACAGTTTGTGAAATTAAACTTTACAACGCTTTTTGTGGGGAAGTTTGAAATAACCAAAAGACAATATTTGCATCGTAATATTATTGCTTCTACTGTTACTAAAGCTAAGACTACTATTATTAACTGTACTCCTACTGCTACTATTATAACTACTGGTGCTACTACTACTAATAATAAACCTAAAGGTATTAAGGCAAAAATTTTGGGCAATATTGTAACTGAAATGAAATCAATCGAAAGATATTATGCCCATATAGGCTGTCAAGACGACGTATCAGCAATGCTTCAAGTCCGGATGATGGTATTAAGTTAAAAATTGCATCATGAATTCAAGGGGATGGCGAAAAAAGGTGCTATTTGCATACTGCTGCTAATTCTACTACTGCTACTTCAACTATTGATACACATAATCACTGAACCTTTCAACAATGCTGAAAAACATTGTTTTGATGATAGTTATGGGAAATGATGGGCGTGGGGGTCTCTCAAAGCACTTTGACTCTTAAAAAGGGCACTAGAAATTCATATTACCAATCCAATGAGTCCCCTCCAAAGTATATACCACAACCCTTTCTATTAAAACCTTAGGCCTATATGCCTCCGAGTCGTAGTTTACAACCCTTGCCCTGAGAGCTGTGGGGGCGGGGGTGTCTTCCTCAACGAAAATAGGGCAAATTTTCTCAGGCTCGCAGCCTTTAATGGGTGAGATTAAACCGATTATCGAGATAAATCTATTGGTATCAAAATTCTGTTTTTAGAGCTTCGGTTACTATTGAGCCGGGTCACTCCTTACTTACAGTTCGTTACCACGAACTGTTTGATATGTGGTTTAAAGAAATTAAATTTTTTCTTATGGGGTTTAGGATTATTCAGTATTTTTTTATTTTTTTTTAATTTTTTTTTTTGGCCAAGACCCATCGTGCGCCAGTATTAATGTAAAAACATTAAAATTCAGTTCCTATTTGAAATCAATTTTAAAACATAGAATTACTTGAATATCAACGTTTTGGGATTTAAAATTATCTAATTTAACTTGTTTAATATGAGTAGCATTAAATTTTCTCAGCGCTTTTCACTAGTGTTTTAAATGTTGCTTTTTTATTATTAAGTCTTCTTTTAGCATCTAAGCCAGTTTTTCTGTCAATCTTTCTTGTAGTTTCAATTTCATCAAAATTTATTTTAAAATCAATATTCTGACGAAAAATCCTGTTAATGTAAGAGGCTTTTAAGTGTTCACTTCCTAAGAAAATCACTTTCTAATATCTTATGGGCAAAGGAGATCTGGGAGTTTACTAAATATGATCTCATCGTCTGCTTGAACAAAACTCAAAGAAAGTACCCTAATTTTATTAAAATAGAGAGTCTTTTGAAATACTGCACTACTTCATTTAAATATTTCAGGTCACGATGCTCCCCAGCCTAATCAAATCTTGGGAATCTAATTAAATTGAAAAAAACGGATTGACAGTTAGAAAGGTTTGAAATACCTTTGTTCTGGTTCAGAATATATAATCAGTATAATCAGTAATCGTAAAGCGTTAACCGGTAGTGGTGCATTATATGGTCACTTCTAAAAAGTCAAGTTTGGTTAATGCTAATGAAATACAATAGGATGAATATATAATAGTTTATAAACAAATTTGGGCTATATATTTGCACATTAGGGGGGGGGGTAAATTATAGCATATATTAAATACCTAACCTAGGTACCTCCCCCTCCCCTAAAACCCCTAAAAACAGTTTAAATATCGTAAACGCAATGAAAACCACGCTTTGTATTGCATTTCTTTATAACGGTCTCTTGCAATTAACCCGTCCGGCGGGTTTTTCGTGACTGGTTTCCTTGTACAATGACCATATAACGCAGAAAGAATCAGGTGGTTACGTTTATTGAAGATAATTGTTTTAAAAGAAGCCTATTATGCATATGCAAAGCTCAGAGATAAAACTGATTCATAGGGGCTATAACAACGAGGTCGTTCTGGGTGCAACTCTCCTTGTCTCGTCATAATTCTCCTAAGCTTAAAAATGCATACCCAAAGCTCTGAGATAAAACCAATTCATAGGGGATGTAATAACGAGGTTGCTCTGGGGTACAACTCAGCGTTGCCGACGCCGCATAACTATAACATTTTTGGTAACACTTAGAGATCGTGGTACAATTCACTACATTTAGATACTTTATGGTACGGTCAAAATCTCCTAGCATATTTCGGCATATTTAGGGTGTATTTGCCTTGCTAAGTTTTAGCATTTCAAAACCTTTGAAACGTGTCTAGTGAAGTGTCTGGGATGTAGCCTATGTCAACTAAAAGAGTTTTTGGTATTATTGCTGTTTTTGGCACAATGCCATATTTGGCATTATTTGGCATTATCTTTGAAGGACATGGAGTAGAACAATAGCGTTAGCCAATGTTTCACTTTTGTTAGTTTTGCGCTGCGACAATTTTGTGTTGCTAAGTGGCAGGAGTATTTATTGTAGCTACTTTGGGACCCATCTTTGCCATCCTTTAAGCCCCTTGTGTTTCTTAGGAATATGAATCATTGCAAGGTTGCTTGAAAGTATCCAAAATGATAGTCCCTGATTTCTAAAATGCAACAATAATGATCTATCGCTTATTACTGCTTGAATGTTTCTTTGGTATTGATACAAAGAGTATTTTTTATTACGACTTAAGTTCCTTCTTCAGGTTTAAGCACACTGGCAGTGTTAGGGCTGACATACTGGTTAAAAACGATGTTAAATTTTCGTTGTTAGCTCCATAGGTATCTTTATGATTAACTATTATCCCAATAATGATCCCTTTTGAATAATTATTTGAATGGCCCTTTAATAATGGAGCTCCTTGCTCATTAGTAATGTCAGTCTATCTGCTGAAGACGTTTGCTGTTTGACCAAAATATCCAGAGATCTTTTTTCTGTTTCATTGTCAAATAAAAGGATTTTCCCTATTGAACTGTTATTTATACGTCTTGGAACCGCAGTGTATTTTTCAAAAATATTTATTTAAGTAAGCCGCACTCCTTCCCTATCTCGAATTCTTTGATTTGGAGCTCCTTGTTCATTGTAATAAACTTTAAGTAAGCAGCAATCCTTCCCAGTAGTAACTAAAAGGCTGAAAAACACGACTTCAAAATAAGTAATATTATTACTATTAGTGTTAGCAATTCCAAGAACCACTTATACAATTTAAAGCTTGAAACAGATAGTAACGTTGATGCTTAAAGGAAACTAAAACTATCCTAAATATTAGGCACTATTAGACTCCTTACCCCCTTGCGCTTTACGCAAAGATGGGCTTGGATATCAGCAATTCTAATTTGCACAGGCGTGGGCATTATATTCTTCTTGCAAAAATGTCATATTTTCTACCCGGGATCCTTTATATTAGTTTGTGCAACCACATATAAAATTTCTCTCAGTCACTATTTTCTCTCTCAATCAGCTTTCCGGGGGGGAGGGGGGGTATACTATTATGAATGATACCGTACCCACTTTAGTCATAAAGTTTTAGTCTTGTTTTAGTAATTTTTTCAAATATAAACTATATATCAAATACACAGATTCTTTGATCTAAATAAAATTCATTTATTTATTTCAAAGAAAATTGGGAAATTCCTAGAATGCCTTAGAAACAGGAGTATCAGCGCAATAAAATGTCTTCTCTCTTTGAGGGTCATTATGTATGTGTCTACAGCTCTTACAGAAAAGGAGAAATCTTATCTAGTGAGGAAATTTCTTTGAGCGGTAATCCGATTATCATTTGAGTATGCTTTTGTCGTATTTCTCTTGAAATAATCACTTTCTGCTGTTTGAACATAACGGATTCTGCAGGCAAATTTGTCATTAAATGACTTTGTTATCAAACAGGTCGTGGTAAGGAACTGTAAGTAAGGAACGACCTGGCTCAATAGTAACCGAAACTCTAAGAAACGGAATTTTGATACCAATAGATACATCAAAAGAATCAAACTTTAATGCTGATTTCAAATATATCAGTTTTATCAAGTTTAGTCTTACCTATCAAAAGTTACGTGCCTTAGAAAATTTGCCTGATTTTCGAAAAAAGGGGAAAACATCTCCTAAAAGCTCTAGAACCTTAATTAAAATCACACCATCAGATTCAGCGTATCAGAGAAACCCTAATGTAGAGGTTTCAAGCTCCTATCTGCAAAAGAAGAAAGATCACGGATGCGTGTTTATTTATTTTTTGTTATTTGTATGTTTTTACTCTAGGGGTGATCGTATCGACCCAGTGGTCCTAGAATACCGTGGGAGGGCTCATTCGAACGGAAATTAAGAGTTCTAGTGCCCTTTTTAGGTGATCAAAAAAATTAAGGGCAACTAGGCCCCCTCCCACGCTCATTTGTTTCCCAAAGTCACCCGATCAAACTTTTGAGATAGCCATTTTGTTCCGCATGGTCGAAAATATTATAAATATTTCTTTTAGGATGGCTTAATCCCTCAAAGACCTCGGGGGGAGGGCTGAAAGTTATGAACTTTACCCAATGTTTACATATAGTATTGGTTATTGGGAAGCATACAGACGTTTTCAGGGGGGACTTTTTCTGGTAGTTGGGGGTCAGGGGTTATGTGGGAGTATTTTTCAATGAAAGAATTTTTCACTGGGGGAAGGGAAATTGCTATGAAGGGGGTGCCGGATTTCCCAGCATTATTTAAAAACGATCAGAAAACAAATTAAAAAAAAAGTTTTTCAACTGAAAGTAAGGAGCAACATCAAAACTTAAAACGAACAAAAACTATTACGTCTTTGATTGGGTTCGCCCCCTAGTCAATGCCTTGCTCTTTAAGCCAAATATTTTTTTGTACTTTCATAAGAGCTATTTATACTAATTAACGGCCTTTTTGATTAAGCGGTCATTTTTAAAGAATTGGAACAAAATTTGAACTTTAGCGCAAAAAGCGAGGTATTAACCAGGGGGCGAACCCCCTAATATACGTAATAAAAATATACGAATATAGAAGTTCGTTACGTAAGTTACTTCATAAGTTACGCATATTTATTACTAATAAAAACAAAAATAACATGTTCATAAATAAAATTTAATAACTTTCAAGCCATTTTAAAGCCATTTAACCAAATAGAAGTAAAATTAAAATGCAATTTTTTTTTATTATTCATGTACGGTGAGCCAAAATCAAAACCTGCATTAATTCAAAAACGTTCAAAAATTAAAAAAAACAAGTTTTTTTTAACAGAAAGTAAGGAGCAACATTAAAACTTAAAACGAACAGTAATTATTCCGTATATGGAAGGGGATGTCCCCTCCTCAGCGCCTCGCTCTTTACGCTAAAGTTTGACTTTGCCTCACAACTTTATTTTCTAAAACAATAAAAACTCTCGCGTAAAGAGCGAGGCGCTGAATAATTTCTGTTCGTTTTAAGTTTTAATGCTGCTCCTTACTTTCAGCTAAAAAACTTGTTTTTTTTATTTAGTAAATTTAAGGGGCTTTGTTTATCAATGATTTTACCTTTATGTAATTTTACTTCTAAAATTTTATCAGATAGCAGACAAAGAACATAATTTCACAGGAATGTTATTGAGAGAATGATAACGTCATTCCTTAACAGCGGATACAAATTTACAGTGAGTCTGTTTCAACAGGGAAAGTCTCTTTAAAACGAGACATTGAAAAGAATATTTGCAGTCCCCCCTCCCTTCAGCCTTTAGGAGTGTTTTGGCTCTAATCTTTTTCTGAATATTGAAATTCCTGTCTAGCGCATTAATAAGTAGGATAATTTTACAAAATCAATTGGTTCAAATATAATGATTGTGAAAGCCTTTTCATTTGGTCTGAACTACATAAGGGAGTAATGATAACTTGACAATGCAATAGTTCAAGCGAAAGTATTAATAGCTAAAAAAAACTTCCTTCTATCACCCAAATAAAGTAATTACTTTTCCAAACAATGTTTTCCTTCTCTTTTCTAATTTCACCCAGTGGCACCAATTGACAAAAATTTAAGGAGGTGCGGTAACGATTATTTCTGAACTTTCAATAAATTCAAAAGTTCAATAAATTGAACTTTCAATTTCTTGTCTTAAGTCCCAATCATCTTCAAAAATTATTTTGAAGCCATCTCTTTCACCATATGTTGATAAAGCTCTTATACGAACCTCGATTTTCTGACAGCTTTTGAAGATCGGTTTACTGATCGACGAAAACTAATCTTTTCATAACTGTGGGGGTAACTACTAAATCGATAACCGTGTTCTCGACCATCGAAGAGCATCTTTAAGAAAAAAAGGGTTTCGCATACCCTGGCTGTATCCCTGCTATTTGATTTGTCCCATAATTATTCTGGAGAGGATGGTGTGTGTGACCTGGGAACTCTGTCGTGGTGATATCAGAAATGCTTTTCAGTGATTTTTGTTTAATCGAAGACTAAAGCGTAGCAGGAACTATAATTGGTTTCCAGGACTCACCGGCGGGATGATGAGCGAGCTGGATAAGTCTCCTTTGCGCCTTGTAGAGAAGTTCTTCTTCTCCCAGATGAACAGTAGGAAAAATATCTTGTTTGTTTTACTCATTATCTTATAGATTATCGTAACTATTTCTTTTAGAAAGCACTTTTAGAATGAGTAAGTTTCTCCATTTTCCAACCGAAAGAAGTTCCTCATTATATTATTAAACAGGTGAAAGCTAGACCTAATTTTTTCTTTCTCCATTAAAACTTTCAAACTCGGAAAATTCAAAAGTTCAAAGACGAGCTGGTATTTAAGGAGATGAACAAAAAAGTGTAAGATAGTAGAGCCTGTTTCAATTAAAAGCATGAAATGTCAAATCTGAAAAGCTGGGCAGCTAAGGACTTTGAATTACCAAACATAGTGCAAAAAGATCTAGCCTTGATTTTTGGAAGATAAATATGGTTTATGGGCCAAATTACAAGTTCTATTCGTTACTGTATACATTTTGAAAAAAAATTGCTGTTCTCATTAAAAATTTCTTTTTCCTATCAGTGCCAAACTGCGACACCATGTTTTGAGTTTTAGGATAATTTTGTAGTGCAAAAGTAACCCCTTTCTTTCTATTTATTTGTTTTTAGGAAACGAATATATTAATTGAATTTAGTTCAATGAGCTATTTTATTGAAGTATTAACGAAAAAAAACAACTTTGCACAAAATATTATACATTGTCTTAGAGACAAAAACTGGAACGATAATGTCTGCATCAGTAATTCAACGCTAGACTGAAAGTTAATATTTTATATGATGTCTAAAATAAGTTGTTAGATTACAGGATCAGTAAAAGTTTACTTATATCTGTTTCATTTATCCTGATGAGTACTATCCGATACCAGTATGTCTGAAAAAGCAAAAAGTTACGATATTTTAACTGGAAAAGATTTATTGCAACCACTTCTGATAAAATTGCAAATATATCATATATTTGTTAATTTGAAATTGGTTATTTTAGAACACTCGCACCAGAAACACAGCATACACAACGAATAGGGCACTGTAACATTGTCGTGAATTCTTGTTACATGATCCATGGAATTGAACTTAAAATAATTTTAAGTGACTAACAGCATTATTTTAAGTGACTATAACATAATTTTAAGTGACTAATAATTTTAAGTGACTAATAATTTTAAGTGACTCCCCCTATATTTTAGAACACTCGCACCAGAAACACAGCATACACAACGAATAGGGCACTGTAACATTGTCATGAATTCTTGTTACATGATCCATGGAATTGAACTTAAAATAATTTTAAGTGACTAACAGCAATCAGCAACTCGACGGCTTATGCTCCATAGAATTTATTTGAGTTTTTCTAGATTCCAATTTGTATTAGGCTGCTCATGATAAGAGACATTTAGGCTGCCCAAGACATTAGACATTTAGGCTGCCCTAGACATTTAGGCTGCCCAAGACATTAGACATTTGGCTGCCCAAGAGACATTTTAAAAGCAAACTAAAGCAAGGACCCATCTCATGAACGGTGTTTACTTCCCAATAAAGTTGGTGTCTAAGCATTTTCGAAGTTCCTTAATTCAAAAAAAACTTTTCGAAAATTGAAGTTTTTTAACAAAAATTAAAGAGCAAGATTCAAACCTGGGACAAACAGAAATGAAATTGTATAGTAATTCAGACTTAGAATGAACAAAAATTGATATCAATCAATAAATAAAAACCAAAATGAATAGAAATTAAAATAAATAATCACATCAGGCATTAAGATAACAGATGCTGCTGTAATCACAAACAGAAGATAGGGATACACAAACAGAAGTAGAGCTATCCCTATACCCTCTAAAGCCCGTACCGTTATTTGCCCTTGTCTGAAAGCAAAATAAATATTAAAAATTTCTTTTTTTCTAATTATAACTTAGAAAAAGAAAAATTGCTGAGATTTTCATCAATTAATATCATTATATATTTAACGATCATATTAGTATTATTGGTTCTTCCCCATCATCTTGATTATTATAGCAATTTAATTTTTTGTCAGTGAATTTGCCAGAATTCTTACACAAAATTATTTTTATATGTCTTGCTTTCTCTTTTCCAACTCAATTTTACGCGCAGAGGGGTTAAGAGTAATTATCCAGGGTAAATTTTCACCGGCATTAAATTTTCAAGAGGACATTTCCTTGGGGAGGGGGTTTTACCGAGGAGGTGAGGCTAGACTTCCTGGCTGTATTTAAAAAACGATAAGAAATTAAATAAGAAAAAACAAGTTTTTTCAGCTGAAAGTAAGGAGCAACATTAAAACTTAAAGCGAAAAGAAATTATTACGTATATAAAGGGTATTGCCCCCTCCTCAACACCTCGCTCTTTACGCTAAAGTTTGAATATTGTCCCAATTCTTTAATAATGACTCTTGAAACACAAGGGTCATTTAATTAGAATAATAAGACGCTTTTTTAAAAGTACTAAGAAAACCTTAGCCTAAAGAGCGAGTTGTTGAGGAGGGTCATCCCCTTTATATACGTAATAATTTCTGTTTGTTTTAAGTTGTAATGTTTCTCTTTACTTTCAGTTGAAAAAACTTGTTTATTGATTTAATATACGTAAAAACCCACTGTCCAGAATACGTACTATTTTCAGTAGAACACCAAAGACACCCAAGCCAATTGGAGGATTAGAGGGTTCAAGAGGGAGGTGGAGTAGCACCACTTGTTCACCTTGTGTAGTTTTTTGTGTTGTGCTGCCATAGATATTATGATAAATCAAAAACACATTGCTCAAAATACACATCGTTATGGTTTTAACTAATCTTAAAACAAAACATACTGCGTACCCAACATGATGCACAAACAAGTTTCAATATTACCGACTTTTGTGTGAACTAAACACTACGGTTACTTTTAAGATTTGTAACTAATAAAAAAAAATATCTATAATAATTATAATCAGTTGTTACTGATTATCATCAGCCATTCCAAGTCTCTTGTTTAATAACTTTTATTTAAGTTTTTCAGATTCTAATTTACAGCAAGAAAATATTTCATTATTTGATTTAAGGATTTCTGCAGTCAGAAATTATAAATTCAAAGCTTTAATTTTGATATAAATAAAAGGCTACTGGTAGGGGATGTGTGGCTGGGGGTTAAGTGAAATACCTGAAATTTATTCCTTCATTGATAGACAAGAGTGCCGTTCAAAGTGCCGTGCGTGTGAATTAAATTCAATATTCTGATGCTTGGCGTTAACTATATTCTTTACTTTTGCGAAGTGATTATAGAGCTACCTACTAAGCAGTGAAAATGATATTGAAATTAGTTAAAATGCACAACTACTCAGAAAATCTTTAACCAGTGTTCAATAAACAATGAAGGCTTTTTTAAGAGATATTGTTCCAACTGTAGATCAAATATAATTCTGGGGCATACTTTTGTTTGGTCCTTTTTCATATGAAAGTATCATTTTGACAGACTTTATTTTTGAACATTTTTACTTTCGATAATGACGTACTTTAAATATAACCCAGTAAATTTCTGCTTATATGTGCCTTAGTTCATGCTTAGTAACATATTTCAAAGGATCTCCTTCTTTAAGATGTCTCTTTCTATGTTTTCTTCAACTTTTTGTTCTGTACTCTAAATATCTTCGTGTCAGAACAATAGAAACGTTTTTCCTTATTCATAGGCTTACGTATTTTTTTTTTTCTGATTGAAACCTTAAAACAATGTTAATTTATTAATCCAAAAGATATTTAACTCTGGTTCCAAAGTCAGAAAACCATAGTACTAAATTTTCAATTTCAAAATATTCCTAATTATGGTTCTAACAATTTGCTTCCTGATTCTGGCTCCCTAATTGTTTTTTACTCAAAATGAGGCAAATTGTCATAAACTAAAATTGACGTCAAAGTTTTTAGTGTTTTTGTGTATTTCAGAAAATGGGCTCAACCATAGTATAGCTTTTTTTTCTTATAAGCATGGATTTGCAAGGAAATATTGTCTAACAAGATTGTTACAAACATGTGTATACCTTGGCACGCAAGGACCTCCTAGCATTGGTAGACAATTCGGTAGATCCTCCCTTTCACCACTTTGAGATGTTCAAAAAAAATTCCTCGGTTGAAATTAGGGAAACAGGCAACCAGCATTGAATGAAAAGTATATTATACGGTTCGAAGGTTTCCAGATTCCCAGTAACCCGTTTCCAAGGCTTCACAGTCATTTAATGAAAACAAAGGAAGTTTCTGTAAATGAGACTGCTTCCCAAAATGGCATTCCCATTAGAATAACAAACTCTGGGCAATGATTCTCTTCGGTAGAAAAACCCTTGTTGCGCAAAGTACTAAAATTGTATGTTTGGGTAATGCGTATTGGTCAACTTTTGATGAAATCAAATTATTTCAGGGAATGGTTTTCTCATGGTTGAGTCACTAGGAGAAGAACAAAGAAGCGAAAATCAATCAGTCTCATTATTTACAGATGAAATAACTTCAACAATAGCTCAACTAGGTGAATCAGCGTTTCTCTCTTGTATAGTGCCAAGAAGACCAGAAATCACAGTAAGTCTGTTATCTTTGGAAGTTACACTTCTAGGCTAGAGATATTCCGAAATTGTATTGAACTTTTAAATGACACTATCACTAGTAAACTTGCTTTTGAAGTTGTTCACTGTCATTCCTTACTTATTTTTCCTTCTTTTCCTTTTGAAAGCTGACTTATGTATACTTATGCATGTATATATATATATATATATATATATATATATATATATATATATATATATATATATATATATATATATATATATATATATATATATATATATATATATATATATATATATAATATATATATATATATATATATATATATATATATATATATATATATATATATATATATATATATATATATATATATATATATATATATATATATATATATATATATATATATATTTATTAAAAAAAAAAAAATTAAGTGTCACTTAATACTAATTAAGTGTCACTTAATACTAATTAAGTGTCAGATTTGTATACAGTGTAGTAAAATCAAACGAATCTACTCTTTTAGCTGAAACCATAATCAAAGAGTCTATCACTTGTAATGAATTACTAACACTGCGATATGGATTAATGGTAGAAAACTTTTTAATTTGAGAGCCAAATGCTTTAAATTTATTTCAAATTTCCTCTAAAATTAAAGATATGTCAGTGAACGCAATTCCTGTTGGACACCTCGCTGCCCCAACAATAAAACGTGGTTTGGGTGGATTCTTATGAAATTTTGCCGTCAAATATAAGAAAGGAAACTTTTTATCGTTATCATTAATTTGAATATTGAATTTTTCAAAATTATTTCTTCTACATTTTCTATTGAATTATTATCCTCTATATGAGCCTTTTCCTATGTATCTCTTGTATATATATATATATATATATATATATATATATATATATATATATATATATATATATATATATATATATATATATATATATATATATATATAAACGACAGTTATAGCGTATCAAAAATGAAAATGAAGAGCAAAGACCTACCTGGCGAAAGCTTGCCAAAAATTAAAATAAAGAGCATAGACACACGCGGTTAGAAGACATGTGACATCAAACATGTGAGCAGTTCAAAAATTAAAATGAAAACGAACCTGTATGACAAGAATCAAAATGTGACAAAATTGAAAATGATATTGATTATGATTGGGTTTGGTATTTTTACATGGATAAGGTCATCAATGCCTACCATAACTTTGTTAAAAAAAAAAAAGAAGGTTCGGCGATATGTATTTCATAATGACAAAAGATAAGCCGAGGTGTAACAAAGCAAACAAATTGAAAATGATAAGGATTATGATTATTTTGGATTTTGAAATGGATAAGGTCATCAATACCTACCATACCTTTGAAAATGAAAAATATGGACTGGAAACATCGTTGGAAGAAAAAAAAATTTCCCACAACCGGAGCAATTAAAAGAAACAAAGGTTCGGTGATATGTCTTTCGTATTGACAAAAGTCAAGCCAAGGCAAAAGAAGAGGTTTTTTTCCCACCACCTGAACAATTAAAAGTAACAAAGGTGGTCCAAAATGCCTTCCATACTTTGTAAAATTTAAAACCTGGACTAGATAAATCGTTGGAAGAAAAAGAAGTTTTTGCCCCACCACCTGAGAAATTAAAAGAAACAAAGGTTCGGTGATATGTCTTTCATAATGACAAAACGCTAGCCGAGTCAAAAGAAGAAGTATATGTCCCACCACCTGGACAATTAAAAGAAACAAAGGGTCGGTGATATGTCTTTCAAAATGACAAAACACAATCCGAGGCAAAAGTTAAAGGTCCAATAAAGAAAAACATAATTTTACAAAGGGCACCACTTCTAATTTAAGGTCCATTTGGACGTCATGACATCAAGAAAAGGCTCAAATTGTCTGAGTTTATTACACTACACTGGCATCAACTGGAGGGGGACTAGAGTGGAAGGGGCACTTGACCCTTAGAATTTTTCACCTCTAGATTTTGAACAATAGCTTTTTTAGTGTTTTCATTGAAGATTGCCTTTTTAGGCATTTTCCTTAAAAACGGGAAACTTTGACCCCTACTAGATTCCAAAAGATACATTTTTCCCTCCCCTCCCATCTACCCTGAAATTTTCATGAATTGAAAACAATTTGCAATATCATTACCACCCAGCTGCCCCAGTGCAGCTGAATAGTAGGCTTCAAAAAGGAATGGGCTGTGACCATGCCCATACAACTTTTAATACAACTATTAACGAGTCAAGTCTTCTGAATCCCCGCTTTATACACTTTTGATTGATATAAAAGGAGCGTTTGACAACATTCCGCATGCTTCTACTCTTTCAACCTTAATTAGTGATGGAATCCCCCTTTCTGTGGTTAGAGTTCTTAGATCCTGATATTGGGGCTTAGAATAAAAATTGCTGCTTCTGATTCTTTTTCTAATCCAATTTAGTTGGTCGTTGAGTTAGACAAGGTGGTGCTTTATCCCCTTATATTTTTAATATTTGTTTGGTGGAATATCTTCGTTCTCTGTGCACAACCTTTATCCATTGGGGGCGGGGTATGTCTTTTATTGCATATGCTGATGATATTATTTTGTTGAGTCTTTCTAATGCTAGAATAATGGATAATTTTGATACACTTTCCAGTAAGTTTTTTTTCCCAGGGGTGATCGTATCGACTCAGTGGGCCTAGGGCATAAGAGAGGGCTCATTCAGTTTTAGTGCCCTTTGTAAGTTACCAAAAAAATGGGAGGGCAACTAGGCCACCTCCCACGCCCCTTTTTTCCCAAAATCGTCCGATCAAAATTTTGAGATTTTCATTATGTTCAGCAGGCTTGAAAGACCTAATAAATATGTTTTAGGAGATAATATGACCCTTCATAGCCCCTGGAAACAGGTCTTTAAGTTATAAAGTTTGCCCAATGTTTACGTATAGTATTCGTATAGTATTAGTATTTTGAAAAGTACGCGTACATTTTAAAGATGCAGAAGAGAGGACAAATTTTTTGCCGGGGGGGACTTTGCACGGGGAGAATTTTATATAAAGAGAGGATCATTCGGGGTGTGAACTTTTCAGGAGAAATTGTATACTGAAGGAATTTGCCAGAATTCCTATACGAAATTCCTTTATATGTCTTGCTTTCTCTTTACTGAATAAATTTTACGCGTGGAGCTGTTAAGGGTAATTGTCCGGGGCAAATTTTCACCAGGATTGAACTGTCCAGAGGATATTTCCGTGTTAGGGAGATTTTTGGTGGAGGGGGGACAGATTTCCTGGCGTTATTTGACAAACGATGAGAAACTAAACAAAAACCACAAGTTTTTCTTTCAAGAGAAAGTAAGGAGCAATATACAAAAAAGAAATTATTAATTACACGAGGGAGATTGCCCCCTCTTCAAAACCTTGCTCTTTACCCTAAACTTTAATTTGTTTCCAATTCTTTAAAAACGACTCCTGAAACACAATGGTTATTTAATTATAACAATAAGTATCTTTTTTTAATGTCGAAAAAATTTAGCGTAAAGAGTAAGGTGTTAAAGAGTGGACAATCCCCCTCGTATATGTTATAATTTCTCTTCGTCTTGAGTTTTAATACTGCCTCTTGCTTTCAGTTGAAAAACTTGTTTTTTGTATATTTACTCAATGACAATAACGGAGCTGTACTAATTTACAACAAGAGTACTTCATTTCCGGTTACTGTTCTTTATCTGGGGTTACCCTATCGTACTTCAGCTCAAAGTTCGAAGTAAACTTTAATTATAATATTCAAAAAAAAATTAGATTGGCATGTGGCTCAATAATACGGCTTCGAGGTATCTACCGTCGTGAAATTTTAGGTTCTCTTTTTAACGCAGTTGTCCTCCCGCATTTTCTCTATCCTGCCCTTCTTTTTCGAGATTTTAAAATCTGCGTTTTTTCTTCGATTCACGTTTGCTATTTTAAATACTGTAAATTTTTACTTGGTTTTCCAATTTGTGTTAGAAATACCGAATTAATTTTGAAATTTAAAATTAAAGAGCCGTTGGAAGTGGCAAGGATTAAGAGGGATAATTTTTACCATAAGTTTGAAAACTTTCTTTGTATGCATAACTAATTCTCTTTTTGTTCCCCAGAATTTAAATAATGTTTGATTTTATGTTGTTGTGTGTGTTTTTCAGTTGTTTTGTTTAGTTTTTTGATGTTTGATGTCTGTTTTTTTTTCTAAGTATTTACTCAGTTATATTATTAAAATAATCTACAAACAGTAGTTTTGTTTCGTTTGTTAATGTTTGCTTCGTTGTTTGATGTCTGATTTCGTTTGTTTAAAATCGGTTGTTTTGTTCTGTTTGGTGATGTATTTCACTTTTGTATTTTATATACTCCTCAATTTTGAGGAAAGTAAGTAAGTAAATAAATTATGGAGCATAAATTACATGCTCCTTCTCTAAAATTGGCTACCTTTTTCTGAAACCCCAAGTTGACAAAAGTATTTTGGGTTTCACTTTGTTAAATATAATAACCACAAGCTTTCAAAAATCATGCGCGATAAAGGCAGAGTCACCGTCTTCATCCTCCATGGCATTCATGGAGGAGAACCCTATGAAGGATTTTTCTAGAGCAATCTAGACCCGAAATATTGTGTGAGCATCCTTCTGAGTCAAAGCTATTGAGCTTATAGGAGCACTTTACAAGTTTCAGAAGCTGCAATAAAGCAGGAGATAAATCATTCACCACAGGAACCAAGACAGTTTCTTTGCACCTGAATCTCCATTGAAGAGGATCGAGACTGCTATTTTCAATCAAATTTTAGAGCTGATGATGGCGCAGAGCGAGTAAAAGTTTCAGATTCACGTGTGGGTGGTAAGTCTCAAGGATGTGGCAAATTTCGAGGGTATTGAGGCCTTCTTTTGAAAGGTAAATGGCGAGCAGAGTTTGGGTTTTCATCCAGTTGTGTCCATAGATGGGCAATAAAAAACGTTCTCTAGTACTACCTATCTCTTCTTTTGTCCTCACCTTCAGAAAATTTGAAAACTTCTTCTTTTACTATTACTGCTGCTACTAACAATTTACTGTGGCACTTAGCCAACTGAGGCCAACAGAGCTACGCACGCTCCTTCTCCATCCCAATCTATTCTTCCTCTTTACACCTTACCATTTCCCTTTAATCTTTCCTTGCGACATCCTCCTACCCCGTTCGGGGACGACCTGATTTTTGTTTGGCTCTAGACCCTAGAAAATTGGTCGACAAGGACAATCTATGGCTATCTGTATACCTTCATCTGCAGAACGTGTCCTCGCCATCAAATCCTTTTTTTAATATAGCCCAATAAAGCAGGATTGCACCATACAGCTTACTGTTTCAGATATGGCCACTCAGTTGGGTACCGAAAGCAATCCGTAGGCTATTTCTTTGTGAAACATCTGGCAAAACCTCTTCCGTTTTTCGATGCCCCCACGCTTCAGAACCATACTTGACCACTGTCATCACTGTAGCTTTCAGTATCTGAATCTTGGGTCACAGACTTATCTTCCTATTTCTCCAAACTCTTATCAACTGTGAAATAACACCCTGGACCTCTACTATTCTACTTTTAATATCACTACACCCAACGTCTTTACTAATAATAATACCTAGGTAAATAAAGCTGTCCACTTGATCAATAATCTTATAACACAACGTCACCTCTTTGCCTTCACTTATTCCTAGTAATAGCGACTTAGTCTTCTTGACATTAGTTTCCTATTCTTACCTATTCTTGCACCCTGAATTCGTGAAACCTCTGAAAGTTCATATATTTTGCTAAAATTTTCCTCTCGGATTCTTGAATCATTAGCATAATCTAAGTCTAGAAGAGTTTTAGTTCCCCATTTAATTTCGTGTTCTCCCATTGCATTTGCTTTTGTAAGGTTGCCCCTACTAGCAGGGTTAATAAATTTGGTAGCGTGATACAAACTGAGGCATTGGGTAAGAAATCGGTACTCAGAATTCAGTGACAACTGATTTTATTTATAAAATAAGATAAAAGGAAAAATTTTCTAATTCTATCTATGTTGAATATTTATGTTGACTATTTCCAAACCTCTTCTAAGGTCAAATGATCTACTTGTTCAAATCCACCAATGCATACCGAAAAGATAAAGATTAAGTTAATCCTAAGTTAACGAATGTTTGAACTTAAAGGGGTTACACTTGATCAGCTAGTCAGTGCTTGAGTTCTGGATTATAAAAATTCTTAAGTTCAAGCTATTTTTGAACTAAGCTAAGAATAAACTTAGTTGATTTAATTCAACCTTAATTAACCCAAACCAAGAGATTCTTTTATTATTTCTTGAAAGGGTTGTGTATTCCTTTGACCTTTATTAAGCTTTAATTTTAGCAGGGAAACTTAATTGAAAATATCTGGACATAACGGTCTAGAAATTTTTAAGCTGGTAATATTGTTCCCCTTTTCCCCCTAACCTGTTTGTATAAACATTGAGGTCACCTTTGTATAAACATGCAGTCCGGGGTATACGAGATGAAAGAATGATTAAAAGGGGACCGGTATTTCTCTTCGTATAAAAGTCTTAATATTGCACAAAGGGGGGTTAAGTACTTATATTGTCCTATAATTCAAATTTTTGTATATAAGGTATTTATAAAGTCACTATAATTTTCACGGGACTCTAGGCTGAAAGAGGGGACGTACAAACGGCTCTCCTAGCTTTCTCTTCTTGGTTAAGGTTTCCTTCCCTCTTTAAACCCTCAGTTATTCAAAGCTGAAATTTCTGGGAAGAAATTGAATTTGGCTTATTCTAACCTTAAAAAAATGCTGTTTTGTCCAAATGGCTCAAGGCTTGTCTAGGTGGGAATACTAATGAAACTATAAGTCCCAAAATCATCAATTTCTCTTATATACGTATTTAAAAATATTTACAAGTGACAGAAAGCCTTTTAGAGGGTTTTCTTCTTATTTTAACATTTATCTTCAAACTTTTATCCCCAAGGAGAATTTCAGACAGACAGTGGTAGCTTATCGTTATTACAAAGTAAACACTTACTCTTTGTACGATATCCAAAAAAAAGACTACCCCATTTTCATTCCTCACTCCCTATTTTATGTTCTCTCTATTTTGTTCTTCTTTCCTGTCATTGGTCAGAGACCAGTTTGATGTCATCCTAATAATAGTTCTTTGTTCAAAAAGTTAGTATCCGCTTTCTCTATTAAAAACCCTGTTTTTGGTCATGTGATTCAAATCGCGCAATATCTTATTGTCGTTGACCCCTCGAGTTTGAAGCGGCAGTCCGCTATTTGTATTTGCATTTTATGGTCCTTGTTAGATCAAGGGTACACTTTTTCAAAATCTAGCTAATGTTGTTTGTTTCCTTACACATAGAAAATTAATACTTCGTTACTCTTATCATTACGCAAAAGTCATACTTTGCTATCTTTACAATTTAGTCAGGTTATGATATATCCCACATTTTTACAACCTCCCACACTTAAAATTCTTAGTACAGTTATTTTTTCTTAATGAAACTATAACTTGCTAAGAATCAATTTAGTTCAATCTCCTTCTGTTCTACATTTACCTGAAATCCTTGGGACTTTTGTTTCATGTTCTCTTACCATAGTTTTCTCAATGTTTAGAATATAATTCCAATAGAGACTAGTCCTAATAAGAATAGAAACATATTAATGGTATTGAAAAAAAATGTCCAATAGCTAGTAATTTTCCGTCCTTTTTCGTCCTTTTATTAAAGATGAATTTTTCTTATCTCAGCTATGCCAATCTGCGTCGTGGAGTTGTTCTAGAAATATATCGAGATTAAATCTTCAAATTCTTTGCTCCATTCGTTTTTTATACCAGCTATGGAGAGGTTTCCTTCTAGGCTAATTATCGATATATTTAAAGGTGCCATTTCCTTAGTAATCCGTCCCCTGTACATACTGTTTATCTTTAGCATTTCTGCAGTTAGAGAACATTCTTCTGGCAATTTCACTATTGAGCTGCCTTTTATGTATGTGAATTATCTGTTTTTCTCTGTTTTACATTCGAAATGTATTCTTATTTCCTCTTTGAAAGGAGATGTGATAATATACTTTTCCCTTCCAATTCTTTGGATTAAGATTTTATTTTGCTTTATAATTTTGGTTTGACACTCTTTATTAATTAATGCATTATTTTCCATATAGTTTGCTAAACTGCAAGAGTTCATTTGTGTTCTTCTAATAATAAATTGGTGGTTGCACAATAGTGGTATACTCTTTAAATTACATCTTTTTCTATATTGTCATCTTTTAAAAAATATCTCGTTTGATCTTTACTTAACCCAAAAAATTTTAACTCATTTTCTATTTGAAAGAAATACGAAGTGTTTGACACTGGGAACGGAATGTTGAACATTTCGAGCATTCTGAACCCATCTTGTTTATTTGATATAGGAAAATCACAAATAACCAACAAATTCAATTGTTGTGTCGCCACATTGCAGCTAGTCGATTTATAAAGTTCCAGTAAGCCGTAACGTCTATAATTAACCGATATTCTGTAACCTATTGGTAGTGAATTTTCAATTTCAAAAATTGTCCTAAGCATGTCTGCCGGATCTGTGACAATGAATGGGAAACTTTTATTTTCTGCTTGAAGAATAGAAAGAATTACTGTTTCTGTTTTCTTTACTAGCTTTTTTTTATTTGGATAGAACTTTTTGTCATTTCTTTGTTTATCTGTATTTTTAGGAAATTTATTTCATTAATTTCCTTTGATATATACTCGATAATTCTCTTGGAGGTCCTTCCCAAAATTTCTAAGCTTTTGTTTCTTTTCCATTCTTAAATCTCTGTCGAGGTCACTTACTAACGATATAGATCTGTCCGACATGTGTATTGACTTTTCATTTTTTTTTTTTAAATAATCTACTTGATGAAGAATTGTCTCTATATTTTATTACGTTGTTAGTCCTGCGGCCCACCCTATTTTGTCCCCACCGTGGTATTATATTCCGGGTCTTTAGTGTTGTCTTATCCGTCATTAATAATTCTAGTATATACACATGTAGCCTTTGCGCGTTGGGATACAAGCCTTTTTGAATCCCTATGGATGCAAACCTTTTTTTTGCTTCCTTAAGAGGTAGACGCAACCCTTTCTTGCATCCTTAAGAGGTAGACATAACCCTTTCTTGCATCCTTAAGAGGTGGACGAAACCCATTTTTGTATCCTTGAGAGGTGTCCTCTCAACCTCCCTCTGAAGTACATGACTCCCTGTCATGACATATCCGTGATTCCTAATCACACTAAGTCTAGTCCTAACGATTAACCGACTACAACACTACGGAATTTGGGCCTCTGCCTTCCGGTGGTCCCCTAACCATTGATTAGAGGCCGCAGTACCTTCGGCAAATTTGCTTTAAAATTTTTCTTGGGGTTGGTGTATAGGTGTTGGAGCTAAACAATATTTTACTTTGTGGCCTGTTTCACCACAGCAGATACAAGTTGGAGGTTTTTCACATTCCGATTGTCTATGTGGACCCCCAGAAGTCCAGCATTTTATGCGAGAGTTTTTTCTTTCACTAAATCTATACCGTGAATAATTATGCCTAGTTGATCTTGACATATCATTCATTTTAGGAATGTCTAAGCTCGTTGCGAATCTTTGTATTTCTCCGCCTGTATAACAAATAGTTTGATTAATCCTAGCACTGTCATTTTTTTCTAAACTCCTCTGTATTTGTTTAAGGGTGTAAATCCATGAATGGATTTCATTTAGGTATGTCAGTAATGGGATAGGAGGCGCTTGCTCCACAAATAGGCTTTGAAGCCTACTTGTGACTGTGGCATCTCTATATTGCCCCTCTAGAGCTTTTATTCTAGACTGTGCGTCTTGTAGTGCAATTTCTAAATCTTTGATTTTGTTTTCATTTGAACTCATGATTGTTCTATCCTTATAAACTCTTAATGTAGGAAACGTTTTGAACTTTTAAATTGTTTCAAACTACTAAAATGAGTTAGTTTATAATTTGCAAAATAATTACCTCAATGTCTTGATTTAGATTAACCCTCAAGGCTAATAGTATGCTTACTCCTTTGAAGGTAATTTAACTATGATACTAGTGTTATAAGGAATTTAAGCAACCTACATATGATACGAACAATAGAATTTGTAGCAAGTATAAAGAAAAGCAGATGAAAGAAATAATATTCGAAAGATAAGAGATAAAAGTCTCTCTTAGCTTCCCCTTAGGTTAAAATTTCCTTTAATGAACACTTTTTCAAACTTTTCTGTCTTGGATAGGTCTGGAAAACTGAACACACACCTTATTGTGAGGAAAAGAGAACTAAATTTTACCAATTATTATGAATTTAATTAATCCTCCCCCACCTAAACGAAAGTTGCACCGAACTTGAGTACCGCTGGCACCAGTTGTACCGAACCTGAGTACCGCTGCGACCAGTTGTAAGGTTGCCCCTACTAGCAGGGCTAATAAATTTGGTAGCGTGATACAAACTGTGGCGTTGGGTAAGAAATCGGTACTCAGAATTCAGTGATAACTGATTTTATTTATAAAATAAGATGAAAGGGAAAATGTTCTAATTCTATCTATGTTGACTATTTATGTTGACTATTTCCAAACCTCTTCTAAGGTCAAACAATCTACTTGTTCAAATCTACCAATATATACCGAATAGATAAAGATTAAGTTAATCCTAAGCTAACAAATGTTTCAACTTAAAGGGGCTACACTTGAACAGCTAGTCAAGGCTTGAGTTCTGGATTATAAAAATCCTTTAGTTCAAGCTATTTTTGAGCTAAGCTAAGAATAACCGTACTTGATTTAATTCAACCTTCATTAACCCAAACCAAGAGATTCTTTTATTATTTCTTGAAAGGTTTGTGTATTCCTTTGACCTTTATTAAGCTTTAATTTTAGCAGGGAAACTTAATTGAAAATATCTGGACATAAAGGTTTAGAAATTGTGAAGCTGGTAATATTTCTCCCCTATTCCCCCTAACCTGTTTGTATAAACATTGAGGTCACTTTTGTATAAATATGCAATCCAACGTATACAAGATGAAAGAATGGTTTAAAGGGGAACGGTGTTCCTCTTCGTATAAACGTCTGAAGATTGCACAAAGGAGGGGTTAAGTAGTGTTATTGTCCGATAATTGCAATTTTCGTATATAAGGTCTTTATAAAGTCACGCTAAGTCTCACGGGACTCTAGGCTTAAAGAGGGGAAGCACAAATGGCTCTCCTAGCTTTCTCTTCTTGGTTAAGGTTTCCTTCCCTCTTTAAACCCTCAGTTATTCAAAGCTTAAATTTCTCGGAAGAAATTTAATTTGGCTTATTCTAACCTTAAAAAAATGCTGTTTTGTCCAAATGGCTCAAGCCTTGTCTAGGTGGGAATACTAATGAAACTATAAGTCCCAAAATCATCAATTTCTCTTATATACGTATTTAAAATTATTTCCAAGTGACGGAAAGCCTTTTAGAGGTTTTTCTTTTTATTTTAACCTTTATCTTCAAACTTTTATCCCCAAGGAGAATTTCAGACAGACAGTGGTAGCTTATCGTTATTATAAATTAAACACTTACTCTTTGTTCGATTTCGAAAAAAAGACTACCCTGTTTTCGTTCCTCAATCCCTATTTTAAGTTCTCTCTATTTTGTTCTTCTTTCCTGTCATTGGTCAGAGACCAGTTTGATGTCATCCTAATAATAGTTCTTTGTCAAAAAAGTTAGTATCCGCTTTCTCTATTAAAAACCCTGTTTTTGGTCATGTGATTCAAATCGTGCAATATCTTATTGTCGTTGACCCCTCGAGTTTGAAGCGGCAGTCCACTATTTGTATTTGTATTTTATGGTCCTTGTTAGATCAAGGGTACACTTGTTCAAAATCTAGCTAATGTTGTTTGTTTCCTTAAACAAAGAAAATTAATACTTCGTTACTCTTATCATTACGCAAAAGTCATGCTTTGCTATCTTTACAATTTAGTCAGGTTATGATATATCCCATATTCTTACAACCTCCCACACTTAAAATTCTTAGTACAGTTATTTTTTCTTAATGAAACTATAACTTGCTAAGAATCAATTTAGTTCAATCTCTTCCTGTTCTACATTTACCTGGAATCCTTGAGACTTTTGTTTCCTATAGTCTAACCATAGTTTTCTCAATGTTTTAAATATAATTCCAATAGAGACTAGTCCTAATAAAGATAGAAATAGATTAAGGGTATTGAAAAAAAAATGTCCAATAGCTAGCCGTTTTCCGTCCTTTTTCTTCCTTTTAGGAAAGGTGAATTTTTCTTATCTCAGCTTTGCCAATCTGCGTCTTATAGTTGTTCTGGAAATATATCGAGATTAAATCTTCAAATTCTTTGCTCCATTCGTTTTTTATGCCAGCTATGGAGAGGTTTCCTTCTAGGCTAATTATCGATATATTTAAAGGTGCCATTTCCTTTGTAATCTGTCCCCTGTATCTGTTTATCTGCAGTTAGAGAACATTCTTCTGGCAATTTCACTATTGAGTTGCCTTTTATATATGTGAATTTACTGTTTTTCTCTGTTTTACTTTCGAAATGTATTCTTATTTCTTCTTTGAAAGGAGATGTGATTATATACTTTTCCCTTCCAATTCTTTGGATTAAGATTTTATTTTCCTTTATAATTTTGGTTTGACACTCTTTATTAATTAATGCATTATTTTCCATATAGTTTGCTAAACTTTAGGAGTTCATTTGTGTGCTTCTAATAATAAATTGGTGGTTGTACAATAGTGGTATACTCTTTAAATTACATCTTTTTTCTATATTGTCATCTTCTAAAAAATACCTCGTTTGATCTTTACTTAACCCAAAACATTTGAACTCATTTTCTATTTTAAAGAAATACGAAGTGTTTGACACTGGGAACGGAATGCTGAACATTTCGAACATTCTGAACCCAACTTGTTTATTTGATATAGAAAAATCACAAATAACCAACAATTTCAATTGTTGTGTCGCCACATTGCAGCTTGTCGATTTATAAAGTTCCAGTAAGCCGTAAAGTCTATAATTAACCGATATTCTGTAACCTATTGGTAGTGAATTATCGATTTCGAAAATTGTCCTAAGCATGTCTGCCGGATCTGTGACAATGAATGGGAAACTTTTATTTTCTGCTTGAAGAATAGAAAGAATTACTGTTTCTATTGTCTTTACTAGCTTTTTTATTTGGATAGAACTTTTTGTAATTCCTTTGTTTATCTGAATTTTTTAGGAAATTTATTTCATTAATTTCTTTTGATATATAATCGATAATTCTCCTGGAAGTCCTTCCCAAAATTTCTAAGCTTTTGTTTCTTTCCATTCTCAAATCTCTGTCGAGGTCACTTACTAACGATATAGATCCGTCCGACATGTGTATTGACTTTTCATTTTTTTTTTTTTTTTTAAAAAATCTACTTGATGAATGATTGTCTCTATATTTTCTTCCGTTGCTAGTCCTGCGACCCACCCTATTCTGTCCCCAAAGTGATAATATATTCCTAGTCTTTAATTTTGTCTTATCTGTATTTAATGTTTCTAGTATCTACATATATAGCCTTTGCGCGTTGGGATACAACCCTTTTTGAATCCCTATGGATGCTAACCTATTTTTTTGCTTCCTTAAGAGGTAGATGCAACCCTTTCTTGCATCCTTAAGAGGTAGACGCAACCCTTTCTTGCATCCTTAAGAGGTGAACGCAACCCATTTTTGTATCCTTGAGAGGTGTCCTCTCAACCTCCCTTTAAAGTACATGACTCCCTGTCATGACCTATCCGTGACTCCTAGTCACACTATGTCTATTCCTAACGGTTATCCGACTAAAAAAGTACGGAATTTGCACCTGTGCCTTCCGGTGGTTCCTTAACCATTGATTGGAGGCCGCAGTACCTTCGGCAAAATTGCCTTAAAATTTTTCTTGGGGTTGGTGTATAGGTATTGGAGCTAAACAATATTTTGCTTTGTGGCCTGTTTCACCAAAGCGGATAAAAGTTGGAGGTTTTTGACATTCCGTTTGTCTATGTTGACACCTAAAAGTCCAGCATTTTATGCAAGAGTTTTTTTTTTCACTAAATGTATGCCTAGAATAAATATCCCTAGTTGGTCTTGACATATCTTTCATTTTAGGAATGTCTAGGCACGTTGCGAATCTTTGTATTTCTCTCCGTGTATAAAAAATAGTTTGATTAATCCTAACAATGCCATTTTTTCCTAAAGTCATCTGTATTGGTTTAAGGGTGGTAATCTATGAATGAATTTCATTTGGGGAATGTCAGTAATGGGATAGGAGGCGCTTGCTCCACAAATAGGCCTTGAAGCCTACTTATGACAGTGGCATCTCTATGATGCCCCTCTAGAGCTTTTATTCTAGACTGCGCGTCTTGTAGTGCAATTTCTAAATCTTTGATTTTGTTTTCATTTGAACTCATGATTGTTTTATCCTTATAAACTCTTAATGTAGGAAACGTTTTGAACTTTTAAATTGTTTCAAACTACTAAAATGAGTTAGTTTATAATTTGCATAAGAATTACCTCAATGTCTTGATTTAAATTAGCCCTCAAGGCTAATAGTATGCTTACTCTTTTGAAGATAATTCAACTATGACACTAGTGTTATAAAGGATTTAAGCAAGCTACATATGATACGGACACTAGAACTTGTAGCAAATAGAAAGAAAAGGAGAAGAAATAAAGAATCTTAGGAAGATAAAAGATAAAAGTCTGTCTGAGCTCCCCTTAGGTTAAAATTTCCTTTAATGAACACTTTTTCAAACTTTTTTGTCTTGGATAGGTTTGAAAAACTGAACACATACTTTCTTGTGAGGAACAGAGGACTAAATTTTACCAAATTTTATGAATTTAATTAATCCTTCCCCACCTAAACGAAAGTTGCACCGAACTTGAGTACCGCTGGCACCAGTTGTACCGAACCTGAGTACCGCTGCGACCAGTTGTAAGGTTGCCCCTACTAGCAGGGCTAATATATTTGGTAGCGTGATACAAACAGAGTCGTTGGGTAAAGAATCGGTACTCAGAATTCAGTGATAACTGATTTTATTTATAAAATAAGATAAAAGGAAAAATATTATAATTCTATCTATGTTGAATATTTATGTTGACTATTTCCAAACCTCTTCTAAGGTCAAATAATCTACCTGTTCAAATCTACCAATGTATACTGAATAGAAAAAGATTAAGTTAATCCTAAGCTAACAAATGTTTCAACTTAAAGGGGCTACACTTGAACAGCTAATCAAGGCTTGAGTTCTGGGTTATAAAAATCCTTTAGTTCAAGCTATTTTTGAACTAAGCTAAGAATAAACTTACTTGATTTAATTCAACCTTCATTAACCCAAACCAAGAGATTCTTTTATTATTTCTTGAAAGGGTTGTGTATTCCTTTGACCTTTATTAAGCCTTAATTTTAGTAGGGAAACTTAATTGAAAATATCTGGACATAACGGTTTAGAAATTCTTAGGCTGGTAATATTGTTCCCCTTTTTCCCCTAACCTGCTTGTATAAACATTGAGGTCACTTTTGTATAAACAGGCAATCCGGGGTAAACGAGATGAAAGAATGATTTAAAGGGAAACGGTGCTCCTCTTCGTATAAAAATCTGAAGATTGCACAAAGGGGGGAGTAATTAGTGTTATGGTCGGATAATTCATATTTTCGGATATAAAGTCTTTATAAAGTTGAGCTAAGTCTCAATGGACTCTAGGCTGAAAAAGGGGAAGCATAAATGGCTCTCCTAGCTTTCTCTTCTCTTGGTTAAGGTTGACTTCCCTCTTTAAATCCTCAGTTATTCAAAGCTTAAATTTCTGGGAAGAAATTTAATTTGGCTTATTCTAACCTTAAAAAAATGCTGTTTTGTCCGAATGGCTCAAGCCTTGTCTAGGTGGGAATACTAATGAAACTATAAGTCCCAAAATCATCAATTTCTCTTATATACGTATTAAAATTATTTCCAAGTGACAGAAAGCCTTTTAGAGGTTTTTCTTCTGATTTTAACCTTTATCTTCAAACTTTTATCCCCAAGGAGAATTTCAGACAGACAGTGGTAGCTTATCGTTATTACAAAGTAAACACTTACTCTTTGTTCGATTTCCAAAAAAAGACTACCCTGTTTTCGTTCCTCAATCCCTATTTTAAGTTCTCTCTATTTTGTTCTTCTTTCCTGTCATTGGTCAGAGACCAGTTTGATGTCATCCTAATAATAGTTCTTTGTTCAAAAAGTTAGTATCCGCTTTCTCTATTAAAAACCCTGTTTTTGGTCATGTGATTCAAATCGCGCAATATCTTATTGTCGTTGACCCCTCGAGTTTGAAGCGTCAGTCCACTATTTGTATTTGCATTTTATGGTCCTTGTTAAATCAAGGGTACGCTTGTTCAAAATCTAGCTAATGTTGTTTGTTTCCTTAAACAAAGAAAATTAATACTTCGTTACTCTTATCATTACGCAAAAGTCATACTTTGCTGTCTTTACAATTCAGTCAGGTTATGATGTATCCCACATTTTTACACTTTGTTCTTTAGGACAAAGTCCATCGAAATAATATATATAAATGGGGATAGAACGCAACGCGGCTTAAGTCCTGTTTTAATATGAAAGCTACTAACTTCATTTCCTACCTTAACCACAGCAATGCTATTCTCGTATATAGCACTAATCACTTTAATATATTCACGTGGTTTCAGCTTCACCAACCTCTTGCTCATAATATGTAAGACCGATGACTAAAGGCGTTTTATGGAACTTCTCGAGGATTAGTCTAAGAGTAAAAACTTGGTTGATGCATTCTCTACCCTTCCTAAAACCATACAGTACTTCTCTTAAAAATTAGTCTACAGAATATTGAAATCTAAAAAGTATCATCATACTGAGTAATTTGCTTCCTAAACAAAGAAATGCCTCTATAATTGACAAATTTATTCTTATTGCCTTTTTTGTATAAGGGCGCAATTAGAGTTTTCCTAAGGTTGTTAGGTATTTGCATTTTTCCAAAATCATATTCATAATCTTCCGTAGCTTATTATCTAACCTCACAACCACTATATGTAAAAAAACTCATTTGCCATGCTATCAGCATCTATGGCCTTGTTATTTTTTAAATCCTTTTAGTTCTGTCAATACATCTTTCTCAAAAAGTAAATATTCCTTCACATCCAAAGTGTTCAAAACTTTTCATTTTTTCTGTATCTTTTCCTGTAGCTTTATCACGATTCAGAACATTCTCAAAAAGTTCTTCCCGTCTCTCTTTAACTATTTCCTTCTCACTAAATGGGGTCTCGTTCCTATCTTTAATCGGGACTAGATTGACAAGTATAGATTGACAATTCCCTCTCAATTTATTAGCATGCCAGTATAATATTTTACCATTATGCCGTACGGCTGTACCTTCCAGATCGTTGACGATTTTATCTATGATCTCCACTCCTTAATTCGCAATTTAGTCTTTCCCCACTTTCTTTACGTTCTTCTTATTTTTATGTGAAATAAGAAAACCCTTCTTCATTTGGAGAATAATGTATTTTGTTGAAATCGTAATTGGCAATAAACAGTTAAAGAACCAGTAAGTCAGTATACATCTGTGTCACCTTGTGTGAATAAATCCGATCCCCCTTTCACATAAGCTTGCACAAAGCATGCTGATGAACCTCGCCTTATTTTTTTGTTAGATAGAATTTCTTTTTCTTGTTCATTTGAAGATAACTATCTGTAGTAAACAGCCCCTCTCTCCTGTTAAATTTCACACGTCTGCTTTGTGTCTGGTCTGTTGTTGCAGGTCCTTCATCCTATCTGTAAAGAACAAATGCAGTGTGTGAGTACTTTATTGACTTCTACTGAAGTCAAAGAAGAAGAGCTACACCATTCAAAACGTGAATATAGGGTCATATTAGTTCTTTCTATTCGGAGCGCAGGTTACCTACGTCTTTCCAAGTTTCAAATAAAGCTTTCATAATATCAGGCTTCTTTGGTCTCCTCATGATCCCGTCGTCGTCCAAAGTGGCAAAGAAACATAACATAATTCGTGTTTGAAGCAGTCTCTTTCTAGTATGATTGAACGTTTTGCAGAAACCAAGAACCTCTGAAAGATTAGGTTTGGATCTATGTGCTTGTTGTTCGGTGTGTCATCTCTCTTGGCTGTCATGAGGTTTACTTACGATTTCCTTTTGTAAATATAATCTTCTACTAGCTTGTCAACCACACCATCAAGAATTGCTGTTCCCACTTTCAGAGGTTCATCCGTATTTGATACCAAGGGAGCCATTATTTTACTCACTACTTGTCGGTCCTTTGCAGTCTTCAAATGAATTTGACTTTTCAAACATATCTATGAACAGCAATGTGTCTTTGTGGTCTCTTTTTTCACCTTGAGAATCCCATCTCATTATGTTGCTCACTAGTCCCGTATTTCTTTCCTATAAGTTCGGGTATGAGATAATTTACTTCACTGTAAGCAGGACGCGACATAACCCAAAGATTGAGCTAAAATTTCGTCATTCTACCTCCACCAGTGAGGTCTCTAGATATCTTAAGACTCCTTATAAATTCCTACTCTATTATCAGGTGACCTGAAAACCTAGTTCACTGCCTTTCTGTGAACTTTATCTTATGAAGGCCATCGTCGTCAACCCTGGTACCAAAAATGTCCATTCCGCCCGTTCTCATGCTTTGTTTTAAAGGTAACTGTTGTTACGCAAAATAAAGAGCAGCTTTCGAAATTGGATTCCCTTGAATAGGACCTCAGAAGCCACCTTTCTTCAGTAATTGTTCTTTAGCTCTGACCCTCTTTTCTGCTTCTGTAAATTTTTCTAGTCTTTTTTGTTCATGTAAAATCTGAAACAGTCAATGTGTAGTCAATCCTACACCAACTTGAAGATTCTCTCCTAGCTCTCGAGCGACTGTTCTTATATTCAAATTCCTTGGTCGTCGATGATGCGTATGGTGCCACAGCTGAGTTTTTGAGACATATTGGACAGGCTGCAGGTTCTATCTAAAAAAATCAGCTTGAAAAATACAAATAATTATGATCAAACAGTTTGTGATAACGAACTAAGGAAGGAGCGACCTCACTCAGTAGTAACCGAAACTCTAAAATATGGATTTTTTATACTAATAGATATATCAAAAGAATTCGCTCATTATGCTGATTCCAAATATATATGTTTCATTAAGTTTAGTTATACCCATCAAAGGCGACAGGCGTGAGAAAATTTTCCTGATTTCTGAAAAAGGGAGAAAACCCTCTAAAAGTCATAGAATCTTAATGAAAATCTTACCATCAGATTCAGCGTATCAGAGACTCCTACTGTAAGGGCTTCAAGCTCCTATCTGCAAAAATGATATTTTTTTTCATAATAAAGATCACGGACGCGTGTTTGTTTGTTTGTTTTTTTGCTTATTTTATCCACCAGGGATGATCGTATCGAAACATTGGTGCTAGAACATCGTGAGAGGGATCATTCGAACGTAAAACTACAAACTTCTAGTTACCTGTTTAATTGACCTAAACGATTGGAGGGCAACTAGGCCCCCTTCCCCACCCCTTTTTTTTCCAAAAATCGTCCGATCAAAATTTTTAGATGACTATTTTGTTCATCGTACTTGAAAAGCCCAATAACTATGCCTTTGGATATAAAATAACCCCTCCTAAGCCCCAGGGGAAAGGTCTTTAAGTTATAAAATTGGTCTATTGTTTACGCATAGTATTTGTTATTGGGAAGTATGCATATATTTTTGGGTGGGGGTGGGGACGAGTTTTCTGCTGGGAGTTTTTCCAAGGGGGAATTTTTCGTGGGAAGGGAAGTTTCCAGGGGGTTATCTTGTCAGGGAAAATTATGCACCGGCGGAATTTGCCAGAATTCCTATTCAAAATTCTTTTTATATGACTTGCTCTCTCTTTTCCGTGTCAATTTTACGCACGGAGTTGTCAAGGGTAATTATCTGGGGTAAATATTCAGGGGGATTGAAATGTCTAGAGCATATTTCCGTGGAGAGGGGGGGGGGAAGTTTCCTGGCATTATTTAAAAAAAGATCCAAAACTGAATAAAAAAACAGGTTTTTTTTTCAACTGAAAGTAAGGAGCAATATTAAAACTATGAAACGAACAGTAATTATCAAGTATATGACGGGGGTTAACCCCTCCTCAACACCTCGCTGTTTACGCTAAATTTTGAATCTTGTCCCAATTCTTTAAGAACGATTCCTGAAACACATGGGTCGTTTAATTGAAACAATAAGAAGCTTTTTTAAAAGTACTAAAAACCTTTTGCGTAAAGAGCGAGGTGTTGAGGAGGGGGAAACCTCTTTCATACATGTGATAATATCTGTATGTTTTAAGTTTTAATACTGCTCCTTACTTTCATTTGAAAAAACTTTTTTTTTATTTAATGCTGGCAAATACTTATGTTATGTTTACAATAATGGCAAAATAACAAATAAGGAAAAGAGAATTAGATTGAGGATAAATAATTTCCTGCAGCCAGAAAACATATTTTTGCATTTTCATCTTTAGCTCTTCTGACATGACCGAACAGAAATAAGAAGAGTGATGGACAAGGCATCATCGTGCAACTAAAAAATAATCGTAAGAGTAAAAGAAATGGAGACTCACGGAAAAGAAAAAATAAAATCCCGGTACTCAAAGAAAAGGAACTTTTTTTTAATTATTACGATTTCTATTCTCTTCATTTCGCCACTCAATAGCATAGGTGTCAGTTTTTGTAGGGTTCGAGTCCTTTTCTTCCCACTTTCGTTATCTACGACCAAGAAAACCCTAGAAAGGACAGCTTACTTGCTAGAACAGGCTACGTTGTTGTTTTTTAGAGATACCCCCCCCCCCACTTCTAAAACTAAAGATGATATTTTAAAAATATCCCTGTTATACTGGTAATGGTCTATTTTTACCTTTATTTCCTTTGTCTACGGCCCCATTATCCCCACAGAAGACGCAATTTTCTCTATGCTGTCGCATAATGAACGTTTAGCTTTTTGCCCCCTCTTCCGCGCTTTAAGGGTGAGTTTGGCCGATGTCACCTTGAAGATTTCACCCAATTCTTCTTTTTTGTCATCTACGATAAGGAGAACTCTAAAAAAGATTTTTTTTTTTTTTTTTTTTTGTTTTTATTTAAAATAAGATATTTTGTTGATTTGCGACATTATCCCTCTCACTTCAAACTCTAGGAGAATTGGAAAAACATCCTTGTAATACAGGTGGTTCTAGGCGTTTACTTTCCCGGTGATTCCCCCCCCCTGAGAAATTCCCCCCGGAAAATATCCTCCCGTGGAAAATACCCCCTCAGAAAATAACCCCCGAAAAATACCCCCTCCCCCGTGGAAAATTTCTCCCCGTTGAAAATACCTCCCCGGAAAATACCCCCCCCACGTCAAATACCCCCGCAGTAAATATCCCCCCCCCCCTGGAAAATACCCCTTGAGAAAAATAAGGCTTTCCAAATTTGAGAATTTTATTTGAGTTATTCTTTTTATTTCCGTAGGGGGAACGAATTTTGGCACTTGAGTATTATGCGCCACTCCCTTAAGTTTACGCTGTGTAAAATTTGAGAACACACCACTTTTTTTGTTAATTTAGAAATAAATTTGGGCTATATATTTGCATATTGGAGGGGGGAGGGTAAAGTAATAGCGGGTCTGCGTGCAAAATGTGTTTCGTACAATTATTCTGCATATTAGATAGATAGATAGAGAAGTGTATTTTAAAGCCAAATATACGGCCACGAACATAGTAAAATCATAGGCAGCGCGCTAGTGCTGCCTAAGTAAAGAACGATGTGGGCACAACGTGTTTTTTTTTCTCCACCCGGGCACTTCGTATCGAAGGAGTTGCCGTAGAAACTTCGAAAAGGGCTTATTCGATTGGAAATCGGAGTGGCTAGTGCCCTTTTTAATAGTCGAAAGTGATTGGAGGGCAACTAGCCCCCCCCCTCCATGTCCATCATTCCCCCAAACAAATCCAATCAAAATTTTGAGATAGCCAGTTTATTCAGCGTAGTTAACTTCCAGATAGAAAATACATTTTTGAGGAGGAGACTCCCCCACAACCCTCAGGACAAGGGTTTTAAGTTATGCCCTTGGGGCAACTAAGGTTTTTATAGAAGGCGTTGTCATATGAAACTTCAAAAAAGGCTCATTCGTTTGGAAATTCAAAGGGCTAGTGCTCTTTTTAATAGTCGAATGGAGGGCAACTAACCCCCCCCCCCGCTCATCATTTCCCCAAACACATCAAATCAAAATTTTGAGATAGCCATTTTGTTCAGCGTAGTTGATTTCCAGATAGAAAGTATGTTTTTAGGAGGACACTCCCCCCCAACCCTCGGGGCAAGGGTTTTAAGCTATGCCCTGAGGGTATATAAGAACGATGTTGGCACAATGTACTATTTATTACTTTTTTCTTTTAGAGCAGGGCACTTCATATGGAAGGGGTCGTCGTGGAAACTTCAAAAGGGGCTCATTCGATTGGAAATTGTGAGTTCTAGTGCCGTTGTTAATAGTCAAAAGTGATTGGATTGGAACTAGTCCCCCCCCCCTCACGCTCATCATTCCCCAAAAACATCCAATCAAAATTTTGAGAGAGCCATTTTGTTCAGCGTAGTGGATTTCAAGATAGAAAATATGTTTTTTAGGAGGACACTCCCCCACAGCCCTCAGGGCAAGGGTTTTAAGCTATGCCCTGGGGGCATATAAGGTTTTTAAAGAAGGCATTGTCGTAGAATCTTCAAAAATAGCTCATTCGATTGGAAATTCAAAAGGCTAGTGCCCTTTTTAATAGTCGAAAGTGATTGGAGGACAACTAGCCCCCCCCTCCACGCCCATCATTCCCTCAAACACATCCAATCAAAATTTTGAGATAGCCATTTTTCAGCGTAGTTGATTTCCCGATAGAAAATATGTTTTTGAGGAGGAAACTTCCCCACAGACCTCAGGGCAAGGGTTTTAAGTTATGCCCTCGGGACATATAAGGCTTTTAAAGAAGGCGTTGTCGTAGAAAATTCAAAAAAAAGCTCATTCGATTGGAAATTCAAAGGGCTAGTGCCCTTTTTAATAGTCTAAAGTGATTGGAGGACATCTAGCCCCTCCCCCCCCCTGCCCCTCATTCCCCCAAACACATCCAATAAAAATTTTGAGATAGCCATTTTGTTCAGCGTAGTTTATTTCCAGATAGAAAATATATTTTTGAGGAGGACACTCCCCCACAACCCTCAGGGCAAGGATTATAAGTTATGCCCTGGGGCCATATAAGGTTTTTATTGAAATCTCTGTCGTAAGAAACTTGAAAAAGTGCTCATTCCATTTGAAATTCAAAGGGCTAGTGCTCTTTTTAGTAGTCGAAAGTGATTTGAGGGCAACGAACCCCCCTCTCACGCCCACCTTTTCTCCAAACACATCCAATCAAAATTTTTAAACAGCAAATTTATTCAACGTAGTTGAAAATTTTGTAAAATAGGTCTTTAAGGATTACAAACCCTCCCCACACCGCCCTAAGGTCAAGGGTTGTAAGTTATGCCCTGGGGCATATAAAGATTTCATTGAAAGAGTTGTCGTAGAAACGTCAAAAGGGTTCATTCAATTGGAAATTGAAAGGGCTAGTGCCTTTTTAAATAGTTGAAAGTGATTGGATATTGACTAACGCCCCTCTCATGCCCACCATTTTCCAAAACATATCCAATCACAATTTTGAGATATCCATTTTGTTCAACGTAGTTGATCGTTCTGGAAATTAGGTCTTTTAGGATGATAACCCCCTCATAACCCTCAGTGCAAGGGTTGTAAGTCTTGCCCTGGGGGCATATAAGGCTTATATAGAAAGTTGTTGTATAAATCATAGGCAGCACAATCGCGCTACCTAAGTGAAGAATGGGGACACTCGAGAACGAGGCAAGAAACGGGGACTAAGTAAAGAGGAGGACACTCCCCCACAACCCTCAGGACAAGGGTTTTAAGTTATGCCCTGGGGGCATATAAAAACGATGTTGGCACAATGTATTATTTATTAATTTTTTCCTTTAGAGCAGGGCACTTCGTATCGAAGAAGTTGTCGTAGAAACTTCGAAAACCGCTCATTCAATTGGAAATTGGAGTGGCTTGTGCCCTTTTTAATATTCGAAAGTGATTGGAAGGCAACTAATACCCCTCTCACACCCACCAGTTCCCCAAACACATCCAATCAAAATTGAGATTGCCATTTTGTTTAATGTAGTTGAAAGTTCTGGAAATTTGGTCTTAGAGGATGACAACAATCCTTACAGACCTTTGGGTAAGTGTTGTAATTTATGCCCTGGGGGCATATAAGATGTTAATAGACAGCGTTGTCGTTTCCAAAAGGGCTCATTCGATTGGAAATCGAAAGGCCTAGTGCCCTTTTTAATAGTCGAAAGTGATTGGAAGGCTTGTCATTTTTAAAGTAAAGATCGAAGTGGGTATAATGTATTATTTTTGTTGTTGCTGTTGTTTAGACCAGGGCACTTCGTATCAAAGGAGTTGTCGTGGGAACTTCGAAAAGGGATCATTCGATTGAAAATAGAAAGGGCTGATGCCCTTTTTAATAGTCGAAAGTGATTTGAGGGCAACTAATCCCCCTTCCACTCCCATCCTCCCACGCCAACCCTCCCATTTTTGCTCTTGTATCTTTAGTGCACTATTTACAATGTTTTTGACCCATTAGCTTAGAAGTGTATCACATATATAGACAGATAGATAGTTAGATATATACTTCAACAAAAAAAAATAACAAAAACTATTAAATTGTACAATCACAAATCCTCACAAAGGCTCTATGGCCTTTAAAGGAGGGGGATCAGAAAACAAAATCTTTAAACATTAAACTATTAAACATTTAATCACATAATATATTATGTATTTACTCATAAAAACAGAGAAAATAAAAAAATAAATAGATAGAAGAATAGAGAAATAGAGATTTCATGTAAATTACGCACACAATATTGTCAATTCTCCTGTTTTAGAGCTTCGGCTACAGCTAGCCCAAGTCGTTCCTACTGTTTTGTGTTGTAAACGTTTTCACTGTTTTTTACTGATACCTTAAACAACAAGTTTGCTATATAGATAGAGTCTATCATATTGAATTGAATGGATTGGCTTAAATAGAAATGAGTTGCAAGGAGTTGAATTGCATGGGATTGATTTGAATGGGAATTAAACTAAAAGGAGGATTAGTTGCAATGGGTCTGAGATGCACGAGGGTTGAGTTGAGCGGGGTTGAGTTGAAAAGGGTGGATTTTGCGTAGAAACAAATACAAAATTATATTTTTGGAGTTTGGTTACTGTTACTAGAAGTTGCTTTTTACCAACATTCTTGTGCAGTCTATACATAATAAACGACGAAATATTTTTAAACTTCTTCTAAACTTTATTTGACGGAGTTGATTCATTTGAGGCTTCAGTTAGTTATATATTGAATTTTGTAGGTACATTCCAGGAATTTGTGGAGGGAACGGGGAATGCTCATTTTGATTGTCTGTGTGTAGGAGAGTGTGGAGAGTGTGGAGAGTGTAGGAGAGTGTGGAGCCTAAAAATGAATTTTCAGACTTAAATTTTCTAACATTCTGTGTGAGGTACTTCCTATCGATACTCATAGGGGGAAAATAGAAACCGTAGTTTTTCTTTGTTTAGAGGCGCATAATCGGTTGAACAGTGCAATATCTGTTCTAAGAAGGAAACATCTTCCACATTATTGTGGGTAGGTTTGAATATGTATTACTATGTTACATTCGTATACTAATCTGCACAGAAACTGAAAGAGTGAGGGACATCCCCCGAGACGTTAACTTAACAAATTAACCTTTACTCGAAGACTGTAAAATGATTACCTCAAAATTTGTTTTGGTATCACAAAACACCAATTACCGATTCTAATCGGTTTTATTGAGCCATGTGGGGTATTACGGGGTTTTTAAATTTTCTGATATGGAAAATTTTGTTTTAAGTATCTTAAAATAAAAGTATAGCAACAGAGAAACAGAATAGAAATAAGGCCTTGGGAAACAAATGCAATAGCTTTTTAAATACCAAGATCAATACATTCCCTAGAGCCGTCAGAGTTCTTAGAAATAAAGCAAGTTTGACTTCGAAAGAAGATTCGCTTGACAATCTCTATCGCACCTCTTAACAATTCTTTCTTGTAAAAGAGAAGAAATTGACAGACTGTCTTTCCACCAAGAGAAAAGTCAAAAGACAGATTGTCCATGGGGTGAGAATAGTCGGAAGATGTCTGAAACTTTCAAATATGCTAAAAAGACTCACAACTTTCAGCCGTTACTTACTTTAAGCTCATATAGCAAAAACCGATAAACGGTATTTGCCATTAGTTCATTAGAAGTTTAATTGCCATTATATACACATGTGATTGTCTTTTCTGCGACTTTTACTTTTATTTCTTAAAAAAACTATCAGTTCAGATAGCTGTTGGGGTTTTGTAGAAAATGTTAAAGGGAAAATTGCCTAGTTTCCAGATCAAAGCTGATTTTTTTTTTTTTTTTTTTTTTTAACTAAACAAAAGAAAAAACAAGAACAAAAAATAACCAAAACCAGAGTAGGGTAATTATCAGCTAGGGAATAAAAGGAAAAAAATAAAATGGATATTTTGACAAGGCCCTCAGTTAAACCATCCTCAAGCACATACTTATTATTATATATATATATATATATATATATATATATATATATATATATATATATATATATATATATATATATATATATATATATATATATATATATATATATATATATATATATAAATATGTTATCCTTATAAGTGAGAAATAATTGTGTATATATTTATTCTATTTCTTGAAAACGGCTCCTTATTTTTTTCGGGAAAATTGGTATCTTGGGATATTCTCGCATAAAAAAAAAACGATCTAAATAGGTCAGAAGTGAGGTCAGAAATAGGTCATATAGCATTTCTTATGACATCATATATAGCATCATATAAGTATTTTCGTATAGGATGTCATGCATCAGAGGCAACGCCATAGCGTTGCCTATAGTAAAGGCCATACGGCTCCAATGTTTAATTTTTTTTTTCCCAGAGACACTTCATATGAAAGGGGTCGTCGTAAAAACTTCAAAGGGGACTCATTCGATTGGAAATCGACAGTTCTATTGCCCTCTTTAATAGTCGCCCATAATTCCCCCACACACACCCAATCAAAATTTTGAGATATCCATTTTGTTAAGCGTAGATGATTTCCAGATAGAAAATAAGTTTTGAGGAGGACACTCCCCCACAACCCTCAAGGCAAGGGTTTTAAGTTATGCCTTGAGGGCCTATAAGGTTTTTATAGAAGGTGTTGTCGTTGAAACTTCAAAAAAGGCTCATTCAATTGGAAATTCAAAGGGCTAGCGCCCTTTTTAATAGTCGAAATTGATTGGAGGGAAACAAGCCCCCCCCCGTGCCAATCATTCCCCCAAACACATACAATCAAAATTTTGAGATATCCATTTTGGTCAGCTTAGTTGATTTCCGGACAGAAAACATATTTTTGAGAAGGACACTCCCCCACAACCCTCAGGACAAGGTTTTTAAGTTATGCCCTGGGGTCATATAAGGTTGTTATAGAAGGCGTTGTCGTAGAAACTTTGAAAAAAGCTCATTCGATTGGAAATTCAAAGGGCTAGTGCCCTTTTTAATAGTCAACAGTTATTAGAGGGCAACTAACCCCCCTCTCACGCCCACCTTTTCCCAAACACATCCAATCAAAATTTTTAGATAGCCATTTTATTAAACGTAGTTTTAAGTTCTGAAAATTAGGTCTTTGAGGATGAAAACTCCCCCATAGCCCTCAGGGCAAGGGTTGTAAGCTATTCCCTGGGAGCATATAAGGCTTTGTATAGATAATTTTCTCGTAGAAACTTCAGAAAGGGCTCATTCGATTGGAAACTCCCCCCACAGTTTTCAGGGGCAAGGGTTATAAGTTATGCCCTGGGGTCATATATGGTTCTTATGGAAGGAATGCTCGTATAAACTTCAGAGAGGGCTCATTTGATTAGAAATTGTAAATTATACTTCACTTTTTAAGCGTCAAAATATATTGGAGGGTAACCAGCTTCCCACCCCAAAACCCTTTTTTTACAAATGCATCCAATAAAACTTTTAAGATAAATATTTTGTTAAAAGTAGTTCAAAGATTATATAGCAAAAATTCCGGTGTCGACAAAATCCCCCAGGGCCTGGAGTAGGCGTTGTAAGTTATGCCCTGGGGGTATATATGTGTCTTATGGAAGGGATGCTCGTATTAACTTCATAGAGGGCTCATTTGATTGGAAATTGAAAGTTCTAGATCACTTTTTAAGAGTTAAAAGAGATTAGAGGGCTAATAGCCCCCCCCCCCTCCACGCCCTTTTCCCCTCAAACCCATCCGATAAGAACCTTGAGATAGCTTTTTTTAAATAGTTCAAAGACCATATAACGAAAACTCAGGGGTCAACACAGCCCCCCAGGGCCCTTGTCAGGTGTTGTAAGTTATGCCCTGGGGGAAAATATGGTTCTTATTGAAGGGATCCTCGTAAAAAATTCAGAGATGGCTCATTTGATTGGAAATTAAAATTTCTAGTTCAGTTTTTAAGAGTCAAAAGAGATTGGAGGGCAACTAGCCCCCACTCACGCCCCCTTTTCCTTAAATGCATCCAATAAAAACTTTGAGATAGCCGTTAAGTTAAAAATTGCTCAAAAGTCAGATAACAAAAACTCAGATGTCGTCACAACCCCCCATCTCAGGGCTCGGGGACAGGCGTTGTAAGTTATGCCCTGAGGCATACATTGTTCGTATGCAAGGGATGCTCGTATAACTTCAGAGAGGGCTCATTTGATTGAATATTGAAAGTTCGAGCTCTTTTTTTAATAGTCAAAAGAGATCCGAGGGCAGCTATCCCCCCCTCCACGCCCTTTTTTCCTCAAACCCATCCAATAAGAACCTTGACATAGCTTTTTTAAATAGTTCAAATACCATATCAGGGCTCAACCCAGCCCCCAGGGCCCGAGGGCAGGTGTTGTAAGTTATGCCCTGGGGAAATATATGGTTCCTATTGAAGGGATGCTCGTAAAAAAATTCAGAGATGGCTCATTTGATTGGAAATTGAAAGTTCTAGCTCAGTTTTTAGAGTCAAAGGAGAATGGAGGGTAACTAGTCCCCCTCCCACTCCCCTTTTTCCCCAAATGCATCCAATAAAAATTTTGAGATACCCATTAAGTTAAAAATTGTTAAAAAATCCGATAAAAAAAACTCAGGTGTCGTCACAACCCCCCAGGGCCCGGAAGCAGGCGTTGTAAGTTATGCCCTGGGGCATATATTGTTCGTATGTAAGGGATGCTCGTATAAAATTCAGAGAGGGCTCATTTGATTGGATATTGAAAGTTCGAGCTCACTTTTTAACGGTCAAAAAAGATCCGAGGACAGCTAGCCCCCCCCCACGCCTTCTTTTTCAAAACCCATCTGTTGAAAATTTTGAGATACATATTTTGTTAAAAATAGTTCAAAGGTCAAATAAGTAAAAATCCAGTGTCAATAGAACCCCCCACGGCACAGAGGAAGGCGTTCTAGGTTATGCCCTAAGGACAAGTATGGTTCTTATGAAAGGGATGCTCGTATAAACTTCAGAGGGGGCTCATTTGATTGAAAATTGAAACTTCTAGTTCAATTTTAAGAGTCAAATGATATCCGAGGGTAACTAGCCGCCCCCCACACACCCTTTTTTCCCAAGCCCATCAAATAAATTTTTTATAATAGCCATTTCATTAAAAATAGTTCAAAGGTCAGATAAGAAAAATTCCTGTGTCGACTGAACCCGCCAGGGCCCGGAGGCAGGCGTTATGAGTAATGCTCTAGGGGCATATATACGAGCATAAATATCAGTGAACTAAAACTTTCAATTTCAAATCAAATGAGCCCTCTCTGAAGTTTATACGAGTATTCCTTCCATAAGAACCATATATGCCCCCAGGGCATAACTTCAAACCCTTGTCCCAGAAGACTGTGGAGGGAGTGTCCTGCTCAAACATTTAATTTCCAAAACTTCAACTACGTTGAACAAAATGGCTATATCAAAATTTTGATTGGATGTGTTTGGGGAAATGGTGGGCGTGGAAAGGCTGTCAGTTGCCTTAGAATCACTTTCGAATATTAAAAAGGGATCTAGCCATTTAAATTTCCAATCGAAAAAAAACCTTTCTGAAGTTTCTACGAAATCGTTGTCTATACAAAACCTTATATGCCCCCAGGGCATGAAGTCATTATGAGACTAATTATTCTAGTTAATGAATTTTCTTTTTATTTTGGTTTTAGAGGGGAGTTTTATAGACAAAATTTGGGGTAACCTATGGGGGCTTCTCTTTCTCCTTTATTGGCAAATCTTTTCATAGAGTCCATTGAAACCTCCGCTATACACAGTTTTAGAATCTCCCCTTGTTTCTGGGGTAGTTGCATGGATGATGTGGTTTGAGTTAGGAAACATGTAATGGACTCCTTAGACTTATTTTGTAAGCATTTAAATAGTTTTGTTAATAAAATTAAATTTACAGTGGAGTTTGAGGATAATAATAAATTACCTTTTCTGGATATTTTATTAATTAAAAGGGATCTCCATTTACTTTTCTCAATTTACAGAAAACCTACGCACAATGATAGGTATTTAAGTTTTCATTCTTGCCACCCTATGTCGGTGAAACGGGGGTTGTAATTTTACTAGTGGATAGAGCCTTTAGAATTTGTTCCAAAGAATTTCTGGATTCGAAATTATTATACTTGAGGGATATTTTGTTTTATAATAGTTACCCAATTAAATTCATTGACAAAATAATTGAAAATAGACGGGTTGAACATGATAGTAGGGTTATCGGGGTTTCTCAGTCTTTAGATTTAGATGTATCAAAATGTTTCATTTCATTACCATATGTACCTGGTTTGGGTGAGAAACTTTCACGGGTTTTACGTAAATTTGGTACTGAAACATGTTTCCAATCGTTGAGGCCAATGGGTAGTTTCTTTAGTTCTGGTAAGGATTTAACCCGGGGAAATTTAGCAAGCGGGGTGTATAAAATTCCGTGTTCTTGTGGGAAGTTCTATATTGGTAGGACTCACCAACAATTTGTTGAAAGGTTTATTGAACACCAAAATTCAATAGAAAAAACCCTACAATTAAGTAAGCCTCCAGAAACTTTTGTTTCAGCTTTAGCAGAGCATATTTGGTTTCAACCAGATCATTTTGTAAAATTTGATGAAGCCTTAGCTATTTCAAATGATAAGGATTACACTCAATGGGCGAGGGAAGCCATAGAAATTAAAAAAAATATGTTTGCTAACCTTTCGATAAATAGGGACACAGGTAATTTAAATATTGACCCAATTTACGATAACCTTCTAAAGAGTGAATCAACAGTCAATAAGGGAGTTAAGATTTTAAATAATCACCAAGGGACTAGTTTACCTGTTAGACCAAAACGTTTCGCTTCAGTAATAGCCAACAAAAGAATTATTTCGTAACTGAATAATTAAGGTAATTTCCAGTTTTTTTTATTTTTCCGCAGTCACTCCGCGGTTCTCACTGAACTAATTCTATAATAGCATCTTTTCCCTAAGTGGATAAGTTTGCGTCAATTATACATTTTTTTTGTGTCGGTTTTATTGGTTTTTAGTTTTATCTTGTTTTTTTTTTATCCTGTTGTTCTTGTGTTTCTTTCGTGCTGAAGACGCCTTGTTTGGATACATGCAAAATATCCGCGTTGTTTTGCATTTGTGTTTTTTTTTCTCTCCACGGGCCACAGTCTCGTTTGTTTGTTGTTGTTTTTTTTTAGATTTTTCTCTTTGTTGGTTTTTAGGGCATAACTTACGACCCTTGCCCTGAGGGATATCTCAAAATTTTTTTGGATGTGTTTGTGGGAATGATGGGCGTGGGGGGGGGGCTAGTTACCCTCCAATCCCGTTTGACTATTAAAAAGAGCACTAGCCCTTTGAATTTCCGATCGACTGAGCCTTTTTTGAAGTTTCTACGACAACGTCTTCTATAAAAACCCTATATTCCCCCGGGGCATAACTTAAAACCCTTGCCCTGAGGGTTTTGGGGGAGTGTCCTCCTCAAAAACATATTTTCTATCTGGAAATCAACTACGCTGAACAAAATGGCTATCTCAAAATTTGTATTGGATGTGTTTGGGTGAATAATGGGCGTGGGGGAGGGAGGGCTAGTTGCCCTCCAATCACTTTCGACTATTAAAAAGGGCACTAGTCCTTTGAATTTCCAATCGAATGAAGTTTCTATGACAACGCTTTCTATAAAAACCTTATATGCCCCAGGACACAACTTAAAACCCTTGTCCTGAGGGTGGTGGGGGAGTGTCCTCCTCAAAAACATATTTTCTATCTAGAAATCAACTACGCTTAACCATATGGCTGTCTCAAAATTTTGATTGGATATGTTTGGGGGAAGGATGGGCGTGGAGGGCTAGTTGCCCTCCTATCACTTTCGACTCTAAAAAAGTCAACAAGAACTTTCAATTTCCAATCAAATGAGCCATCTCTGAATTTTTTACGAGCATCTCTTCCATAAGACCCATATATGCCCCCAGGGCATGACTTAAAACGCCTACTCTGAGCCCTGGGGAATTGTGTCGACACCCGTTTTTTTGTTATATAATCGTTTAACTACTTTTAACAAAATAGCTATCTTAAAAGTTTTATGGGATGCATTTGTGAAAAAGGTTTTTTTATGGGCGGGGGGGGGAAGGAAGCTGGTAACCCCCCGATTTCTTTTAACACTTAAAACGTCAACTAAAAAGTTCAATTTACAATTAAATGAGCCCACTCTGATGTTTGTATGAGCATTTTTTCCACAAGAATCATATTGGACCCCAGGGCGTAGATCATAACCATTGTCCCTGAAGTCTCTGGGGGGAATGTCCAGCTCAAACATATAATTTCCGGAATTTTCAACTACGTTGAACAAAGTAGCTATATTAAAATTTTGATTGGATGTGTTTGGGGAAATGGTGGGCGTGGAAGGGGTATCAGTTGCCTTAGAATCACTTTCGACTATTAAAGCGAGAACTAGCCATTTAAGTTTCCAATCGAATGAGTCCTTTCTGAAGTTTCTATGACAATATTGTCTATACAAAACCTTATATGCCCTCAGGGCATAGCTTACAACCCTTGCCCTGAGGGCTATGGGGGAGTTGTCATCCTCGAAGACCTAATTTTCAGAACTTAAAACTACGTTTAATAAATGACTATCTCAAAATGTGTTCGGGGAAAAGGTGGGCGAAATTTTGATCGAATGAGCCTTTTTCAAAATTTCTACGACAACGCCTTCTATAAAAACATTATATGACCCCAGGGCATAACTTGAAACCCTTGACCTGAGGCTTTTGGGGGAGTATCCTCCTCAAAAATATATTTTCTATCTGGAAATCAACTACGCTGAACAAAATGGCTATCTCGAAATTTTGATTGGATGTGTTTGGGGGAATAATGGGCGTGAGGGGGAGGGCTAGTTGCCCTCCAATCACTTTTGACTATTAAAAATGGCACTAGTCCTTTGAATTTTCAATCGAATGAGCCTTTCTTGAAGTTTCTACGACAACGCCCTCTAAAAAAAACCTTATAAGCCCCCAGGACATAACTTAAAACCCTTGCCCTGAGGGTTGTGGGGGAGTGTCCTCCTCAAAAACATATTTTCTATCCCGAAATCAACTACGCTTAACCATATGGCTATCTCAAAATTTTGATTGGATGTGTTTGGGGGAATGATGGGCGTGGGGGGCTAGTTGCCCTCCAATCACTTTCGACTCTACAAAAGTGAACAAGAACTTTCAATTTCCAATCAAATGAGCCCTCTCCAAAGTTTATACGATCATCCCTTCCATAAGAACTATATATGCCCCTAGAGCATTACTCATAACGCCTGCCTCCGGGCCCTGGCGGGTTCCGTCGACACAGGAATTTTTCTTATCCGACCTTTGAACTATTTTTAATGAAATTGCTATTATAAAAGTTTTATTTGATGGGCTTGGGGGAAAAGGGTGTGTGTGTGGGGGGGGGGGCTTATTGCCCTTGGATATCTTTTGACTCTTAAAAATAGAACTAGAACTTTCAATTTACAATCAAATGAGCCCCCTCTGAAGTTTATACCAGCATCCCTATCACAAGAACCATATACACCCCCAGGACAACACTTACAACGCCTATTCCCCGGGCTCTAGGGGGAGTTTTTGTTATCTAATTATTGAACAAATTCCTAAACACTGGCTATCTCAAAATTTGTAGCGGATGTGTCTGGGGAAAAAAGAGCGTGGGGGGGGGCTAGTTTAACTCTCTTGACTCTTAAAATGTGAATTAGAACTTTCAATTTCCAATCAAATGAGCCCTCTCTGAAGTTTATACGAGCATCCCTTACATAAGATCCATATATGCCCCCAGGGCATAACTTACAACTCCTGCCACTGGGCCCGGGGGGGTTGTGGCGATACCGGAGTTTTGTTATATGATCTTTGAAATATTTTTCTCTAAATAGATAACTCAAAATTTTTATGAGATTATTTTGGAAAAATGGTGTGGGGGGGGGCTAGTTGCTGAAGTGAAGTTTATACGAACATACCTTTCATAAGAACCATACATGCCCTTAGGGCATAACTTAGAACGCTTTCCTCTGTACCCTGGGGGGTTCTATTAACACCGGATTTTTTCTTATCCAACTTTTGAACTATTTTTAACAAAATCTCTATCTCAAAATTTTCATCAGATGGGTTTTTAAAAAGAAGAGGTGGGGGGGGGGCTATCTGCCCTCGGATCTCTTTTGACTATTAAAAAGTGACCTCGAACTTTCAATATCCAATCAAATGAGCCCTCTCTGAAGTTTATACGAGCATCCCTTTCATACGAACAGTATATGCCCCAGGGAATAACTTACAACGCCTGCCCCCGGGCCCTGGGGGGTTGTGACGACACCTGAGTTTCTGTTATCTGAGATTTGAGTAATTTTTAACTTAATGGCTATCTCAAAATTTTTATTGGATGCATTTGGGGGAAAAGAGGTGTGGTGGGGGGGGGGGCTAGTTGCCCTACAATCTTTTTTACTCTGAAAAAATGAACTTGAACTTTAAATTTCCAATCAAATGAGCCATCTCTGAATTTTTAATGAGCAACCCTTCAATAAGAACCATTTATTCCCCCCGGGCATAACTTACAACTCCTGCCCTCGGGCCCTGGGGGCTGTGTTGACCCCTGATATGGTCTTTGAACTATTTAAAAAAAGCTATCTCAAGGTTCTTATCGGATGGGTTTGAGGAAAATAGGGCGTGAAGGGGGGGGGCGGGCTGCTCTCGGATCTCTTTTGACTATCAAAAAGTGAGCTCGAACTTTCAATATCCAATCAAATGAGCCCTCTCTGAATTTTATACGAGTATCCCTTTCATACGAACCATATATGCCCCAGAGCATAACTTACAACGCCTGCCCCTGGGCCCTGGGGGGTTGTGACGACACCTGAGTTTTTGTTATCTGACTTTTGAGCAATTTTTAACTTAATGGCTATCTCAAACTTTTTATTGGATGCATTTGGGGAAAAAGGAGCGTGGGGGGAGGGTAGTTGCCCTCCAATCTTTTTTTACTCTAAAAAATAAACTAGAACGTCCAATTTCCAATCAAATGAGCCCTCTCTGAAGTTTTTACGAGCATCCCTTCAACAAGTACCATATATTCCCCCAGAGCATAACTTAAAACACCTGCCCTCGGGCCCTGGGGGGCTGTGTTGACCCCTGAGTTTTCTTTATATTGTCTTTTAACTATTTTGAAAAACAGATATCTCAAGGTTCTGATCGGATAGGTTTGAGGAAAAAAGGGCGTAGAGGGGGGGGGCTAGGTGCACTTACATCTCTTTTAACTCTTAAAAAGTGAACTAGAACTTTCAATTTCCAATCAAATGAGCCCTCTTTGAGGTTAATACGAGCATCCCTTCCATAAGACCCATATATGCCCCCAGGGTATAACTTACAACGCCTGCCCCGGGCCCCGGGGGATTATGTCGACACCAGAATTTTTGTTATATAATCTTTGAAATATTTTTAACAGAATAGCTATCTTAAAATTTTTATTGAATGCATTTGGGAAAAAAGGGTTTTTGGGGGGGGGGGAGCTGGTTACCCTCCATTATTTTTTTACCAAACTTGAGGGATGCTCGTATAAACTTCGGAGATTGATCATTTGATTGGAAACTGAAAGTTATAGTTAAATTTTCAAAAATCAAGATAGATCGGTGGGACACTAGCCCCTCCCCTCCTCTCCACCTTAACGGCATCCGGAGCAAAATTTTAGGTAGACATTCTGCTTAAAGTAGTTCGAGATTCAGGTAATAATAACTCCGGTGTTGACACAGCCCCCCCGGGCCCGGGAGTAGGCATTGTAAGTTATGCCCTGGGGGCATATATGGTTGTTATGGAAGGGATGCTCGTATACACTTCCTAGAGGGCTCTTTTGATTGGAAATATAAAGTTGTAATTCACTTTTTAACAGTCAAAAGTGATTTGAGAGCAGCTAGCCTCCCCCCACACTCCTTTTATTTTTTTCCCAGAGGCACTTCATATAGAAGAGGTCGTCGTATAAACTTCAAAGAAGGCTCATTCGATTGGAGATCTAGAGTTCTAGTGCCCTTTTTAAGAGTCAAAAGTGATCAGAGGGCAACTGACCCCCCCAAGCCCTTTTTTCCCAAATACATCTGATAAAAATTTGAGGTAGACATTTTGTTAAAAATAGTTCAAAGATCATATAACAAAAACACCTTTACGTATGGTCATTCCGTTAAAAATAGTTCAAAGCTCAGATAAGAAAAACCCCTGTGTCGGCACAACACCCCAGGGTCAGGGCAGGTGTTGTAAGTATTGCTCTGGGGGCATATTCTTATGGAAGGTATTTCTCGTACAAACTTCAGAGAGGGTTCATTTGAATGGAAATTAAAAGTTTTAGTTCATTTTCTCAGAGTGAAAAAAGATCGAAGAGCAACTAGCCCCTCTCACCCTCTACGCCTTTGGGTTTATCGGATGGATAAACCCATCCGATAAAATTTTATGTGACCATTTTGTTAAAAATAGTTCAACCATCAGATATTAAAACTCCAGGGTCTACACAACCCCCCAGGGACAGGCGTTGTAAGTTATACTCAGGGGATATATATAGTTCTTATAGAAGGGATACACGCATAAACTTCAGAGATGGCTCATTTGGTTGAAAATAGAAAGTTCTAGTTCACTTTTAAAGAGTCAAAAGAGACAGAAGCTTAATTTAGTCCCCCCACTCATTTTTACCCCAAACCCATCCGATAAAAATTTTTAAATAGCAATTCTGTTAAAAATAGTTCAAACATCAGATAATAAAAACTCTGAGGTTGACACAAACCCATTTTTTCACTTTGATATTGTTACTTTGATATCAATTTTGATACTTTGATGAATATTTGATTTTTTTATAGTTTTATTTTAAAATAAGGAATTTTTAAAAACTTGAAACTTTTGCAATCAAAACGAACAAAAGTTAATTTTAAAAAAAAAACCTTCCAAAAAATAAGTTTTTCAAAGAAAAGTAAAGGCCATTTTAAACTTAAGCTCAGCAGAAACAAATACCTTTTAAAATACTGAAAACTATATGCGTCTTCAACAGTCTTGGAAAGTATAAACAACATCAAATTGAATATTTGATGTATAATGCTATTAATTGTTGAAACATCCATTAGTTTAAGAATTTATTTCACTGTAATTGTATTTTATTTTCAATGCTATAAGAACTGAAAAAGAAAATATTTGTAATATAATCCGTTTTCAGTTAAGTGCCAATGACGCAGTAGGCTTTTCGTTTTTATTTACAGCTAGGAAAGGAAGCAGTATCCAACGCTTGTTTGTAGTGAAACTATATTGGTCTTTAACAACTTTAAAAAGAGCTAATAAATTAAACTGAATTTTTGATGTGTAATGATATTAATTGCTGAAATCTCATCAGTTCAAAATGTTACTATAATTTGAATATTTAATTTCAATATTAAGTACAAAAGAAAATATTTGTCATAAAATTGGTTTTCAGTAAGGCGCCAATGACGCAGTAGGTTTTAGACCTTTACAGTGAGAGAAGGAGATCATACTCAAACTCTTGTTTGTGGTGATTTTTGTTCGTTTTAAGCTTGATTTGCATATTCAATTTAAGTTTCACTCGTTTTAAGATTTATTTATTAATTTACATTAATATCTATTGTATGTTTCTTTCCATTAATTGTTTATTTAATATCTGTTCGTTTTAAGTTTCATTTATAATTCAATAGGAAAATATTTTTTTTCGTCTTAAGCTTGATTTTCATATTCATTCTAAGCATTACTCGCTTTAAGATCTATTTATTCATTTATATTATTACTTGTTGTATGTTTTTTGCTATGATTCTTTATTTGATTTCTGTTCGTTTTGGGATTCATTTATTCTTTAATAGTAATTTCTGGTCGTTTTGAGTTTGAATTTTAAAATGTATTTGTTTCTGCTGAGCTTAGTTTAAAATGGCCATTACTTTTCTTTGAAAAAATTATTTTTCGGAAAGTTTTTTTTTTAACTAATAGCATTAATAAGACTGTTGAATTTTGAAGGCAATAGTTATTTATATAATATAATGTCTGTTGGAAGGCCCAAAAAATTAAACTTTGCAGTAGCAGTCACTATAAATGATTATTTTTTGGAAAAAACATCTGAACTATCAAACATAATAAGATGTGAAATTCAAAAATCTAGACCGCAAATTTTGACTATACCAATATGGACAGCTAAAGCAAAAGTCATTTCTAAATTGTCTGAAGTAATCAAAATCCAAAAACGAGTCAAAATGAAAATGAAGAGCAAAGACAAGGGCGGTTAGTAGATATACGAAAACAATAATTAGAGCGAGTTAAAAATAAAAATAATGATCAAAGACATACGCGGTTAGAGGGCATAGGACACAAAGCAATTGAGCGAGTCAATAATTGAAATGAATACCAATGACACACACGGTTAGAAGAAAAGCGGCGGCGAGTCAAAAATTCAAAATGAAGAGCAAAGACGCAAGTGGTTAGAAGACATGCGACACCGAGCATGTGAGCAAGTCAAAAACTAAAATGAGGAGCAAATACACACGTGGCTATACACACAAAGACACGCAGTTAGGAGACACCGAGCGACACTGTGACGTACGACACCGAGCGTATGAGCAAGTCAAAAACTGGACAGCGAGAATCAAACCGTTTTAAAATTTAAAATGATAGCGGTGATGATTGGGTTTGTGAGTTCGACATGGATATAGTCATCAATGCCCAGTGTACCTTTGCTAAAAAACAAAGGTTTGCCGATATGTATTTCATAATTACGAAAGATGAGCCGAGGTAAAACGAACCAAGGAAATTGAAAATGATAGCAATGGTGATTGGGTTTTGGATTTTGACATGGATATGGTCATCAATGCCTACCATACGTTTGAAAATCAAAAATATCGACTAGATCAATCCTTGGAAGAAGAAGAAGTTTTTGTGCCACCACCAGAACAATTAAAAAAAATAATAGATTCGGTGATACGTCTTTCATAATGGCAAAAGACAAGCCAAGGAAAAGAAGAAGTTTTTGTCCCATTAGTTTGTGAACAATTAAAATAAACAAGGGTGGTCGTCAGTGCCCTCCATACCTTTAAAATCTAAAACCTGGACTAGATAAATCATTCGAAGAAAAGAAGTTTTTGTCCCACCACCTGAACAATTAAAAGATTCGGCAATATGTGTTTCATAATCAAACAGTTCGTGGTAACGAACTGTAAGTAAGGAGCGACCCGACTCAATGGTAACCGAAACTATAAAAAACGGGATTTTGATACCAATAGATACATCAAAAGAATCATATTTTAATTCTGATTTCAAATATATAAGTTTCATTAAGTTTAATCTTACCCATCAAAAGTTACGTGCCTGAGAAAATTTGGCTGATTTTCGAAAAAAGGGGGAAAGACCCCGTAAAAATTACAGAACCTTGATGAAAATCATAGCATCATATTCAGCGTGTTAGAAAACTTAAATGCGGAGGTTTATGTCTACTATCTGTAAAAAAGAGGAATTTGGCATTTTTTGTCAGAAAAAAGATCATGGAATCGTGTTTATTTGTTTTTTTTTTGTTTTTGTTTTTTTTCCCAGGGGTGACCGTATCAACCCAGTGGTCCAAGAATATATTAGGAGGGCTCATTCAAACGGAAATTTAAAGTTCTAGTGCCCTTTTTAAGTGACCAAAAAAATGGAGGGCAACTAGGCCCCCTCCTATGCTCATTTTTTTTCCCAACGTCACCCGATTAAAATTTTGAGATAGCCATTTTGTTCAACATGGTCGAAAATATTATAAATATGTCTTTTAGGATGACTTGATCCCCCAAAGTCCCCAGGGGGAGGGCTGAAAGTTATGAACTTTACTCAATGTTAACATATAGTGTTGGTTATTGGGAAATATACAGACTTTTTCAGAGGAGATTTTTTCTGGTAGGTGGGGGACGGCGCGGGTCGGGGGCGAGAGGGAAGGATCTGTCCATGCCGGAAGGTTACATGGGGGAAGGGACAGTGCTAAGAAGGGGGCGCCGGATTTCCCAGCATTATTAAAGAAAAAGATCAGGAATTAAATAAAAAAAAACAAGTTTTTCAACTGATCAACTGATTGTGATTAAGAGGTCACTTTTAAAGAACTGGAAAAAAATTCGAACTATAGTTTAAAGAGCAGGGTATTGACTAGGGGGCGAACCCCCTAATGTACGTGTTAAAAATTTATAAATATAGAAGTTCGTTACGTAAGTTAATTCTAAGTTTCGTATATTTATTACTAATAAAAACGTTCTTAAATAAAATTAAACAAGTTTCGAGAAAGCCATTTAACCAAATATAATATGCAAATTTTGTTTGAATTAATCATGTACGGTGAGCCAAAATCAAAACCTGCATTAATTCAAAAACGTTCAAAAATTAAATAAAAAAAACAAGTTTTTTTAAGTAAAAGTAAGGAACGACGTTAAAACTTAAAACGAACAGAAATTATTCCGTATATGAAAGGGGCTGTCCCCTCCTCAACGCCTCGCTCTTTACGCTAAAGTTTGACTTTCTCACAACACAATTTTTTTAAACAATAAAAAAAACTTTAGCGTAAAGAGCGAGGCGTTGAGGAGGGGACAGCCCCCTTGATATACGGAATAATTTCTGTTCGTTTTAAGTTTTAACGTCGTTCCTTACTTTCAGTTAAAAAAACTTGTTTTTTTTATTTAATGACAAAAACAAGCCGAGGCAAAAGTTAAAGGTCCAATAAAAAAATATAATTTACAAAGGCCCCGCTTCCTATATATCCTGATACCAATATATCCTGAATTTTGTAAAATGTTTTGAAATTTGCCTCCACAAATTCTGATGGTTGGTTGAAAATTAGTTTCCCTTTGGTTTCAAATTTTTGTCCGTAGTCCTCTTAGCGCAAGGAAATCCTAATACAGAGGCAATAGATATAAATTGCCTAAAAAACAGAAAGAAGTTTTTTTCTCCAGCTAGAATCTTATGCGTGAACCCAAGGGCCAATGAGACATTAATATACGAAAATATTTAGAATGTGGGCATGGTATCTTGAAATGGGCCAATTTTCACCTCCCTTCTTGAAACTTAATCCTGAAAAAAATATTTACTGAAAAAATATAACTGTTTTTACTTTTATAACTTTAATAAATCAAATAATATTAATATTTTGATTAATAATTATCAGTATATGTATATCAAACTGGCAATTCCCATTCATTTTGTATTTTTTTTTCCTTAAAGTGCAAATTATGCTCTGGCCTTGGGAAGGCATAGGGGTTTTGAGCCCTACTCGTGTTAATTTCTGCTCGTTTTGAGTTTGATTCGGTTATTTATTGTAATTTTATTCATTTTGGGTTTGATTTATTTATCAATGCTGATTTGTGGTAGTTTCAAGCTTGGTAGATTATTCGATCTTTATCGCTCATTTTTGGTTTAATGGAGTTCTTTACTTTTCTTTGAAAAACTTATTTTGTGGAAAAAGCTTTTTTTTTATTAATTTCTGTTCGTTTTCTATTGACATAATCGTTTCAGGGAAAAAGAAAATAATAGTTTAAATCTTTTAGTTTTTTTTAACACTTTATAGTTTGGCCAGCTATTTGTATGCTGGAGAAAATTTTTCAGCAATTTTTAACAATATACACCCTTTTAAAAATCTGGACACAAATAGTAGTGTTTAATTTAGTTTCATACCTCCTCTAGTTGACCTGAAATAGAAAATTTGATACCATTTGCAGAAAAATCTGTTTACTTTCTTTGATAGCTTGGATACACTTAAGCTATTTTGATTTGGTTTAATTTTAAGAGAAGAAGTAGCCCCGAAAGTGTGAACATAATACCCTCAGTCGTTCTTGGTATACTGCTGATATGCCTTATTGGGAATTAGCATTATCACAGTGAATTTTTATTTAATTTTAAGGCAACATTTTGTTTTTGAAAATAATGGGCAAATGGTTGGGTGTGGGTGGGAGGAGAATTAGTTGCCCTTCAATCACTTTCAGCTTTTCAAAAAGGCACTAGCCCTTTCGACTTTTCAGTCGAATGAGCCCTTTTCGTAGTTTCTACGACAACTCCTTCGGTACAAAGTGCCCTGGTCTAAAAAAAAAAAAAATAATAAATAATAATAATACATTGTACCCACATTGCTCTTTACTGTAAAAATGTCAAGCCTTCCAATCACTTTCGACTATTAAAGAGGGCACTAACCCTTTCAATTTCCAATCCAATGAGCCCTTTTTGATTTTCCACGTCACTGCTTTCTATAAACACCTTATATGCCACAAGGCATAAATTACAACCCTTGCCCTGAGGGCTGTGAGGGGCTTTTCATCCTCAAAGACCTAGTTTCCAGAACTTTGAACTAGTTTGAACAAAAGGGCTAGTGTCAAAATTTTGATTGGATGTGTTTGAGGAAATGGTGGACGTGAGATGAGCATAAGTTGCTCTCCAATCACTTTCAACTATTAAAAAGGGCACTATCCCTTTCGATTTCCATTCGAATGAGCCCTTTTTAAGTTTCTACAAAAACACTTTCTATAAAAATCTTATATGCTCCAAAGTCATAACTTACAACCCTTGCCCTGAGGACTGGGGGGGGGGTGTCATCCTAAATAGACCTAATTTCCAGAACTTTCATCTACGTTGAATAAAATTGTTATCTCAAAATTTTGATTGGATGTGTTTGGGGAAATGGTGGGCGTGAGAGGGGGGGTTAGTTGCCCTCCAATCACTTCTGACTATTAAAAACGGCACAAACCCTTTCAATTTCCAATCTTATGAACCCTTTTTGAAGTTTCTACGACAATGCTTTCTATAAAAAGTCTATAGACCCCCAGGGCATAACTTACAACCCTTGCCCTGAGGGCTGTGAGTTGGTTGTCATCCTCAAAGACCTAATTTCCAGAACTTTTAACTACGTTGAACAAAATGGGTATCTCAACATTTTATTGGATGTGTTTGGGGAAATGGTGGGCCTGAGAGGGGGGTTCGTTGCCCTCCAATCACTTTCGACTAGTAAAAAGGGCACTAGCCCTTTCAATTTCCAACTGAATGAGCCCTTTTTGAAGTTTCTACGACAGATCTTTCCATAAAAACCTTCTATGCCCCCAAGGCATAACTTATAACCCTTGACCTGTGGGCTGTGTGGTGGGGGGGGTGGGAGTGTCATCCTCAAAGATATAATTTCCGGACCTATACACAAATTTAATAAAAAATGATCTTACAAAATATTTAAAAAAACCAATAGACATTATCACAGAACCGGTCACAAAAAGACCTTTGAGGTTTGCTGCCAAAAAGGCTAGATTATCAATAAGAACGTATTTTTAAATTATTCTTCTTTCATCTCATTGAATCGCCTTGTTTTACCTCACTTTTTGATAAGTCCCGGTTGAACTTCGCTGAATTAAGGTTGCTGGGACTGCTTTGAAAATAATTTTATTTTTGGTTTTGATTGGTCGCATGTTGTTGAGCCTTTTTTCTTTTACATATTTTTTGTGTTGCTGAGGATGGCCCTTGGACATAGGGCAGAAATATTCATTCAAATTATCTCCACTGTCTTGCAAAAAGATTTCCCTATTGTTCTTCATGCTTTTGTTGTTTTTCATAACTTACAACCCTTGCCCTGAAGACTGTGGATGGAGTGTCTAGCTTTAAAATATAATTTCCGGACTTTTCAACTGCGTTGAACAAAATGGCTATTTAAAACTTTTAATGGATGTGTTTTGGGAAATGGTGGGCGTGGAAGGGGTTTAAGTCGTCCTCCAATCACTTTCGACTTTTAAAAAGGGCACTAGCCATTTCAATTTCCAATCTAATAAGCCCTTTTTGAAGTTTCTACGACATCGCTTTCTATAAATACCTTATATGCCCCCAGGGCATAACTTACAACCCTTAACCTGAGGGCTGTGGTGGAGTGTCCTCCTCAAAAACGTAATTTCTATTTAGAAATCAACTATGCTGAACAGAATGGATATATCAAAATTTTGATTGTATGTGTTTGGGAAATACTGAGCGTGGAAGGGGTGTTAGTTGCCTTCCAATCGCTTTCGACTATTAAAAAGGGAACTAGCCATTTCAATTTCCAATCGAATGAGCTCTTTTCGAAGTTTCTACGACAACTCCTTCGATATGAAGTGCCCTAGTATGGAAAAAAATAATAATAATAATAATACATTGTGGCAAGATCGTTCTTTACTTAGGCAGCACGATTCCGCTACCTATGATATTACGGATGTGACCTTTTAACGACATTGCTACATGTATTGTCTTTTAATATAGTTAAACATTGATTGAAAGTTTAAACTTGATACTCTTACCTGCTCCCTACATAAAAATATATAAAAGACATAAAACATAAATATATAAAAGAAAAGACACTTACAATAAAATATGACCTTAAAAACTAAAATTAAAATTTTTTAAACATTCCCAGCAGTAGTAATAGTAGAATTAATAGCAATTTATTATCCAAAAAAACAGCAACGAAATCAATTGGTAGCAAACTAAAAGCGACGCTTGCGAGGGTGTGCTAGTAACAAAAATTAAAAAATAGAAGAAACAAATTAAAAAAAAAACAAAAAAAAAACAAGTATAATCTATAATAAGCAGATGGGTGAAACCGTGTATCGAAAAAAAAAATTACATAAATAATTCCTACAAAAAAAAAAAACAACATAATATCACGATCCCGAAGCGAAAAAAAAAACGATAAACATTTACTGTCAAATTTAACTCCATCAATCTCAATCTGTTTCGAAGGTATACTTACCAAGCAACCCCACACGTAGTTCAGATTTAAATTGACTCATGGGCAATTCCTTGGTACTTGGGACAAGCTTATTCCTTGACAAGAAAAAAAATAATAATAAAAATACATTGTGCCAAGATCGTTCTTTACTTAGGCAGCACGATTCCGCTACCTATGATATTACAGATGTGACCTTTTAACGACATTGCTACATGTATTGTCGTTTAATATAGCTAAACGTTGATTGAAAGTTTAAACTTGATACTCTTACCTGTTCCCTACAAATCACAGATAGGCCCTTTTGACAACCTGGATGTGCATAAAGTCTTTCGGTAAGTTCAACACCTCTCTCCACATTCCCCAAAAGCTTGACCTGTTCCTGATTTGTTAGATATAGCCCTTTGAAAACGTGAATGTATATAGTTCCTTTTGTTATGATTCAGCATCCCCATCAACGTTTGAGCTCAAATCTCTGGAAATTTGAACTCAATAGGCTACCCTTATATACCATTGATATATTACATATACAATATATTACAACATAAATGTACATAGTATCTTTGTTGTAGTCCAACGTAAATAATAACGAGGATCCCACTTAACGAAGAAGCCTTTCTATCATAAACATCAACAACAACAAGAACAATAGGGAAATCTTTTCGCAAAACAATAGAATTTTATATCTGAACGAATATTTCGACCCTCTATCTAGGGGCCGTCCTTAGCAAAACATAAATAAAAAAAAAAAAAAAGACTTACAATAAAATAATACCTTAAAAACTACAAAATAAATTTTTTTAAACATTCCCAGCAGTAGTAGTAGTAGAGGTATAAGTAATTTATTATAAAAAAAAAACAGAGACTAAATCAATCGGTAGCACACTAAAAGCGACGCTTGCGAGGGTGTTCTAGTAACAAAAATGAAAAAATAGAAGACGAAAATTAAAAAAAAAAAAAAAAAAAAACGAAAAAAACAAGTATAATCTATAATAAGCAGATGGGTGAAACCGTGTATCGAAAAAAAATACATAAATAATTCCTACACAATAAAACAACATAATATCACGATCCCGAAGCGAAAAAAAAACAATAAACAAATACTGTCAAATTTAATTCCATCAATTTCAATCTGTTTCGAAGGTATACTAACCAAGCAACCCCAGACGTAGCTCATATTTAAATTGACTAATGGTTAATTCTTTGGTAATTGGGACAAGCTTACTCCCCAGCTTATCCCCTCTGTAAATAACTGAAAAAGTAATTCTACAGGAAACTAGGCAAGGAACCTCAATATCTCCACTTGTCCGAGTTCCATGACAATGAACATTGGACTTTTCCCGAAATATTCCTGTAAAAGAGTCCGGAAGGCACCCATAACAATACTTATATATAAAAACCATTGTATAAAAATCACGCAATCCAGCTGCAGGCATTATATTAATTACACTGTACATTAACCTGACCAAATCCTGGTTCCCTATTCCACAAAATCATCTAATAGCATTATTCTGCAGTACACTTATTGGGCGAAGTATTGATTGGAAATTACCAAGCCATACAGAGGAACACTACAAAATATACGGATGTACCAGGGAAAAATATAATATATAAAAAAAGTAAATAAGTAATAAGTAAAAAAGTAATAATAAAAAAGTAATAAAAAAAAAGTAATAAGTAAAAAAGTAAAAAAGTAATAAATAAAAAAGTAATAAGTAAAAAGTAAAACATATGAAAGAAAAAAGTATTTTAATTTACGGATAATCCTTAGATTACTCGATAGTATTTTACTTGTAGCTTTTACATGGTATTTAAATGATAAATTTTCGTCAATAATAATCCCAAGGTACTTAACGGAACTTGACTGCTTAACAATTTCCTTCGGTGAAGCTGTTTCAGAAATCCAAGGATAATAGTTTGGAGACCCCGAAAAGATAACAAAATTTGATTTACTTATATTTAGGTTAAGCTGGTTTACCTTCAACCATAGACATGTCTTGGTCATTGTTGCATTAATTGTAGAGGTAAGTAGTTGTTCAGTTGAAGCAACACACATCAGTGTCGTATCATCAGAAAATAAGGGTGTAGTGATCCTGGAACCAGAAGGTGCAGGATCGACTAAATCCTTAATTTTAGAAGTAATTGCAACAGCATTTGGCAGATCATTAATAGAAATAAAAAAAAAGAGTGGGACTTAATACAGAGCCTTGGGGGACACCACATTTAACAAGAGTTAGACTTGAAGAAAATCCTTGAACGTACTGCTCTATATTATGGAGGTAATCGTGAAGCAAAGTCAAAGTAGCCCCTTTTACTCCATAAAATTCACATTTTTGCAATAATATTTGGTGTTCAACAGTGTCAAATGCCCTAATCAAATCCAGAAATAAACCAGCTACTTTAAGACTATATTCAAGAGTTCCATTAATTACCGAAGTTATATATGATAATGCCATCTCTGTAGTTCTACCCTTCCTGAAAGCAAATTGAATTGGATTTAAGAGTTTATGCAGTTCCAAATGATCATATATTCTAGTATTAATACATTTTTCTAGTACACGAGAAATAACAGGTGAGACCGAAGTAGACCGATAATATCCAAAATCATTCTTATTACCGCCTTTAAAAATAGGAGTTATCCTAGCAAGTTTCGAACAATCAGAAAACTTTCCCTGTTTCAAACATACATTAATAAGGGAAATAAAAACATCAGCAACATTAAGGAAAAGCTGTTTTTAACACAAGAAGATGATATGAATCATTACCGGCCGAAGTACTTTTCATCCCAAAGAAAATTTTCTCTAGTTCATTACGAGAAAAAGGTTTCACATACATAGAAATATCAGTTCCAGTCTTCATAAGAAAAACTCCAAAGGAGGATCATCAACAGAAGGTGCAATACGGGAAGATAAAGTTACGCCAATATTAGCCAAATGTTGAGAAAGAGCACCACATACCTCTTCTGGTTTATTCGTTGGTAAACCATTCCGCAATACTATTTGATCGGGGAAAATATAATTTTCTGACGATATTACGCTTTTAATTATTTCCTATAATTTTTATAAATTCTTGAAAAGATTGGATCACTTTCAATATTTAAGGAATTCTTATAAAGTTGATCTCTTTTGTTAATACAACGTAATAAGCTAGGCTAAAGCCATGGTTTCTTAGGATTCTTTCTTCTTGATAGTGAATGAGCCATCATGCAAGTCTTTGTCATTATCAAAATCGGCATGTCATAAAACCTTTGGAAACTCATATTTAAATCATCCGTAAGATTGACCAAATTATTTCAATCATCTTCTGCAATTTTCTGCTTAAGCTTTTGAAGGTTACTCTGGCTAAACACGGGTCTTGAACTCTTCGGAATTATTGGTGCTGACTTTGTGGAAATACAAACCTCAAGTCTTGTTGAAATCCAAAAATGATCTGATACATCTGTATTAAAGACTCTTGGAGCTGAAAAATCCAAATTTGAAAAAATAAGTTCAATAAGCTTTGATGATAAGGTGGTGGCTTGTGTGCATATATTAATAGTAGGAAATAATCCATACAACATACAAAGATGCAAAAAATCCATAGAAATGCTCGTATCAAGCTCCTGAAGGTCAATATTAAAATCACCGAGCATCATAAATGGATGAAAATTGCTCAAAATTTTGAGTGGATGTGTTTGGGGAAAGGGGGGGGCGTGAGAAGGGGTTAGTTGCCCTCCAATCACTTTTGACTATTAAAAGGGGCACTAGCCCTTTTTAATTTCTAATCTTATGAACCCTTTTTGAAGTTTCTACGACAAGACTTTCTATAAGAACCTTATATGCCCCCAGGGGATAACTTACAACCCTTGCCCTGAGGGGTGTGAAGGGGTTTTGTCATCCTCAAAGACATAATTTTCAGAACTTTCATCTACAAACAACAAAAGTACGAAGAACAAAAGGGAAATCTTTTTGTAAGACAGTGGAGATATTTTTTTTTTTTTTTTTTTTTTTTTTTTTTTACCATTTTGTTTTAAACTTTTTAATTCATTTATAATTTTGTTTGCAAATTGATCAGTATGATCGTGGGTTGTAGTTCTATATGTTGTCTCGTCATTCAAATGAGAATAAATTTTTGTATCATAATCTGTCGTATCCATGACAATCAGAGAATTGCTTTTATCTGCTTTAGTTATAATAATGGATGAATCTTTACGGAGATTAGATAGTATTTTTGGGTCATACAAATTATTTGGTTTTTTATTGGCGGGAAAATTAATCTTTTTTTGATTATTGTAAAGGGTATCTATAAGACTAGCCCTAACTTCATCTGGGTTGGGTATAGATGTATAAAATTTGTGTACCGAGGATTCTAGAGAAGAAATTAAATCTGCCACAGGGACATGTCTTGGAAGAAAAGAGAATTTTGGAACTTTTTTGAAAATTTGAATTTCCTTTGGTTCAAGCGTTCTAGATGATAGATTAACAACAGCCAGTGCAGGAGTGAAACATGGAGTGTTAGTAGGGCTATTCCTCGAAAATTTATATCTGAGGTTTTCCAATTTCTTAATGAGTCGTTCCTTTGATAAGCTGAAATCATGGCTAAACACAGTTCTTTCCAACCTAGCAACCTGGCTAAAATCAACAGATGACAAATTTTCAAATAAATTTTTTTTTAAGGATTTGATTTCAGAGGAAATAATATATCTTTTTTGTTTTTTGTCTTTAATGATGTGTGTTAATGTTTTAAATTGTAGTGTGCGAGCAAATTGCTCTTCTTTCAGGGTATTTAAGTGTAATCTGAATCTTAAAGACTTGGGAATAAGATTTTCAATTTTGCAAGATTCTAAGAATTTTTTAAGATATCTCCACTGTCTTACAAAAAGATTTCCCTTTTGTTCTTCGTACTTTTGTTGTTTGTGATGGAAAGGCAGTGTGGTCTTCGTCGCTATTTTCGACTTTCATCTACGTTGAACAAAATGGGTATCTCAAAATTTCTATTGAATGTGTCTGGGGAAAGGGTGGGCCTGAGAGGGGGTTTAGTTGCCCTCCAATGAGTTCCGACTATCAAAAAGGGCACGAGCCCTTTCAATTTCCAATCGAGTTAGTCCTTTTTGAAGTTTCAACGACAGAGCTTTCTATAAAAACCTTATATGCCCCCAGGGCATAAATTAAAACCCTTACCCTGAGGGCTTTGAGGTGGGGGGGTGTCATCCTCAAAGATATAATTTCAGGACCTATACACAAATTTAATAAAAAATTATCTTACAAAATATTTTAAAAAACCAATAGACATTAACACAGAGCCGGTCACAAAAAGTCCTTTGAGGTTTGCTGCCAAATTGGCTGGATTAGCAATAAGAACGTGTTTTTAAATTATTTTTATTTCATCTCATTGAATCGCCTTGTTTTACCTCACTTTTTGATAAGTCCTGATTGAACTTCGCTGAATTAAGGTTGCTGGGACTGCTTTTAAAATAATTTTATTTTTGGTTTTGATTGGTCGCATGTTGTTGAGCCTTTTTTCTTTTACATATTTTTTGTGTTGCTGAGGATGGCCCTTGGACATAGGGCAGAAATATTCATTCAAATTATCTCCACTGTCTTGCAAAAAGATTTCCCTATTGTTCTTCATGCTTTTGTTGTTTTTCATAACTTACAACCCTTGCCCTGAAGACTGTGGATGGAGTGTCTAGCTTTAAAATATAATTTCCGGACCTTTCAACTGCGTTGAACAGAATGGCTATCTCAAAACTTTTACTGGATGTGTTTGGGGAAATGGTAGGCGTGGAAGGGGTGATAGTTGCCCTCCAATCACTTTCGACTATTAAAAAGGGCACTAGCCATTTCATTTTCCAATCGAATAAGTCCTTTTTGAAGTTTCTAGGACATCGGATGTGAACCAGTTGGTAATTTCTCAAGCTGCTTATCCAGAAGATCCAAAAAGATAGGCGTAAAGCCAGATGGCGGCCTATGTAATATAATAACAAATACATCTTTAGGTTACAGCCTAAACTGAAGAATAAATGGTTCAAATAACATTTCCTGATATACTACTAGGTCAACTCTTATCACAACCTCGATATTGCTTGAGATATATGCTCAATTTCATCCATGTAGTTTAAACTGTTCATTCTTATTCTAAAAATTGTATCCTGGAATTTGTAAGAGGGCTGATTTGTGGTCATTCACCCTTGTTTCAGTAAGACCGATAACCTGAAAAACTGAAAATTCACATATCTCATTTGAAAAATTAAGTGAAGAATATAGCCCTTGGCAATTAAGGTGGAAGACTTTGTGGCCTCTCGCATCATCGTACTCAGATTGAATTCCATCTTTAAACGAATATTTCAAACTAATAGATTTATATTGGCCTGCTATCCCTACGTCATAACCCCGAAGTAGCTGCTCCGTAAATATACCTCCGAAAACTACATTAGAAGCATCCAGATTATTAAGACGGCTAATACTCCGGAAATCACGATCATAATTATCTATTGTTATTAAATTCCAAAAATACCTCGATACATGGTTTCAATAATGATAAAGATAACGAACAGACACGAAACAGAAAAACAAAGATTATCAACTTCAAGACAATAATAAGAAAAAGAACAGGCCATGAAAATATAGTCTGTAACCCGTTCATCTCAAGCTCCTGACACAACGGCTCACAGCTTACTAATTCACACAAACCCCAACAACATAAGATCACTCAAAAACTAACAAAACAAATCTTTAATAAGACTTAATCAACAAAATACACAAATTACGGTATCAACAGGCCCTTTGCATTGTACCAAGGCTTTAGCAGCAGTGTTGTCTTTTTTACGGAAATAGCAGGGAGTAAGGTAGTGGGTACCCGGCATTCCACTCTTTTTTCCGCTTGACATTTATGGATACCCAGGAGTTCCTTGCGCACACGAGGCGTAACATCATCGCCAACAAATACATTCTTATGCACACTGAACTGTTTCCCTTCAAGTTTTCTCGCATTGCTCAAAATAGAAAATCGAACCTGTCTCCACTTTAATTTTTACAAACTTTTTAGAGCACTGAACCACACTAAAAGACGGCACATTTCCGCTATCAAATGATAATCTATGAACCAGCACATTCAGAATCAGAGACTCGGCATCCTTAATAGGTACTTCATTTAGGCCCTAAAATAATAAGTTGCACATTTTATTACGATTTTCTTTAACAAACGATTGACTGATTAATGAATTCACTTCCTTGTTAAAATTACCAATTATATCCAGTTAACCTACCACAATATTCTGTCAAAGCCAGAAGTACTTATTTCATTGTTGCAAGCTCTTGCTCAGGCGAATTATTTTTATTTTCAATCGATGCTACATTGGTCACTGCCCTTAAATCAGTTTTTATCTCCAAGACTTTGTGCTTCAGTGCCTCAATATTCGCATTTATCGACTGCACCATTTCCAGGATTTTAATAATATTTTCTACATTTGACCTCTGACAATCAGCGAGAACACTACCATCAGAATTACTTGTAGAGTTTATCACAGGGTCCGACAACTCAACTTCAATTTGATTATGTTTACCTCTACCTTTCATTCACATAATAACGAAGTAAAAACAATACTATTCACCTACCTTTATTTAAACTTATTTTTTTACCCATCCTAGTTCACAGCGTGCAATTTACATGTGCCGTTAAAAGGGCACGGCTAACACCCAAATCAGGAGTTTTCTTAAAAGAGAAATCACTGGCCAAAAATTACAGGATGCAAGAAACTTCTTCTTAACCAGTTATCAATTAAAATTATTTCATTCTCTCAAGAGTAATCACAGTGTCGCAAATATTCCATTGCATCCGCTGCGTTAGGTTAGATGCATTCAAACAAGTTCACTCATTGACTGCTGAATGAGCATCCTTACTTCCCCGAAGTTCAACCAGGACTCTAGTTGAACTTCAAAAGTCCTGGTTAAACTTCGCGGAATAAGGATGCTGGGACTGTTTAAAAAAAAAATTATCTTAGTTTTAATGGTCGTATTTTATTGTAAGTCTCTTGTCTTTTATAGATTTATGTTTTGCTTAGGACAGCCCTTGGACATAGGGTCGAAATATGCATTCAAAAATAGAATTCCGCTGTCTTGCGAAAAGGAATTCCCTATTGTGTTTGTCGTGGTTCATGTTTATTGGAGTTTAAGGTTCCCTCAACCTATCCTGAAAGCTTCAACTTAACACCGTTAGCCATTTCTGAGATATTGCAAATCCGCCGGTTTGACAACCTCTATGAGTATAGGGTTTACTGATTCGGTTAAACATACCCATCAACATCACAGGAAAGTTCACTTTAATCCTCTTTGCTTTTTTGGAGACCCAAGTTCAGACACACCATCCTTTAACGATGATAAAAGTTGTATATAAACAATGGACAACTTACATAATATACAGCCCTTACCCCAAGGGCTTTGGGGGGTCATGCCATCCCTAGAGGGATAGTTATTCGAACTTGTGACCGTTTTGAACAGAGTGGATATTTGAAATTTTGATCGGATGTCGTTGGAGGTTGAAGGAGGCATCTTAAAACGCCTAGGGAGGAGAGGTGTGTACCTTCCGAGCCCTTTCCGCTCTTTAAAATGGCGTTATAATTTCTAACACCCAATCGAATGAGCTCCTTTTAAATTTTCTACGACAACTCCTTCCATACAGAGTGGCCCGGGAAAAAAAATAATACATTAAAGCCATGTCGCTGTTTGCATAGGCTGCGCTATTGCGTTTCCGATGATTATGTTACATTGCTAGATGGATTCATCCTTTCCTAAATGTCACAAACATTAGATGTAAATTTTTAACTTATACAGTATTCATACCCTAAATAATGAAATATAATATTCGTCATGATTGAGAACCCTTTAATAGCTCTATCTAAGAAAATGAGATCAGTTTGTTTTCATATTTGCAGTAAAAAAGGGAACAAGCTAGAATTTCCATAGAAATGGAGGAAAAAAATTAATTTACACAAAGTAATCAAATTTCGGTAAAGCTCTTTCATAATAAGCTGGCAATTGGGTGTTAGATACGAATTTCTTAAAATATAGCACATTTAGCAATTGATTACAATTAAGTAATTTTGACTCTCTTCAAAAATCACTCTTTATTCCTGTAAGAAAATAAGTTCCTTACCTACCGGCAAATGCGTTTATTCCACATTTGAGGTATAAGTTAGGTATTTTTGTGTAATTATTAGTGTTTTGTGAACCTTGATATTTGCTATATGAAGCAGAATATATCCGTGGCGTTTTACAAAAAGGGCCCAAGTCCACTTTTTTTCCAAAAATGAGTTAAGCATTTGGTTCGAAAGAACTCTAAGAAATCTATCGATTGGTCAATTCAAAGTGGGCTTGTCTTTGCTTCTGACTGAGTTATAAATTGTTCTAAAAGGACGTAAAACAGAGCGTGTACCAGTAGTAAGGCCATAGGGAATATGAAATACACATACAATTACACATGAATTGTGCACGGAAAAGCATAGGGAATATCACAAGAGATTGCGTAATATGACTTACCAGGGTCAGTCACCTATTACTACGACCGGTACATGCCTTACCAGACCGGTTTCTAAGGTAACACCCATTTTTTTTTGGGGTCAATCGGAGAGAGAGCGGTGCTTGCTGCATATACAGTAAGTTGATTAGTAGTTTTTTTTTTAAACTTGGCAAAGTATAATGTACTCAACCATGTTTTGAGAGTTTGATTACATGCCTTACCAGACGGGTTTCTAAGGTGACACCCAGTTTTTTGGGGTCAATCAGAGAGAGAGTGGCGGTTAGTCCATATATAGTAACTTGATTAGTTGTTTTTTTTTTAAAACTTGGTAAGGTATAATGTACTCAAGCAAAAACCCTATAAAATGTTCATACACTACATTCCAATTTTCATTATGTTTTAACACATTGGTTATAGTACACTACATATTATTAACTTTTAAAACAATGGATTCGTCAATTTTAAATATGAGTAAACTTTAATTATTTTTTTCCCCCCCCCCCCCCCAAAAAAAAAATAAATAAAAAAAAACGTTTTACTAGTAAATTCAAATTTCAGGAGGAACTTAGCCCCCTGACAAAGAACCACAAACAAGCGCTAGTATAGTAAAAACGCGTACCTAAGGGGTAAAATATAAATTAAACATACACACAACAGGTGAACTTGACAGAGCCCTAAATTTTGAAACATATTAGAGTCATAAAGTAATATAAAAGTAACCATAAAAGGAACTACCTTCAAGTTACTGTAAACCTAAACCCAATAAATCAGATTGAAAAAGCTCCCCACGCCTTAAGACAGAGCAGTAAAAATTAACCGCAAATAACAAAAGTAAATACCATTGAATAATTAATACTGTTATAAAGACATGCAGACAGAAACGCCACACGTTCTTATTCACAAAAGAATTAACGCATAGAAAAAACAAATAAAACCCCCGGCTTAAAATACATTGAGATTTTTGGTATCTAAGCCACATGTTTTGGCCTGTGAAATCAACCTTGAAAAATAAAAAAAAATATAAAAAAAAAGTTTTACTAGTAAATTCAAATTTCAGGGGGACTTATCCCCCTCCCCTACAACAATACAAAATATTAAGAATATAATGAGTATATTCGATTGAAACGGTTAGCTTTATTTGGTGGGTATGCAAAAGCATGGATTTCTGTTAAATAAATGATTCTTGTATGCGTGATTCAAGAGTTTCCTTTTATGCCCAAATTAAACGAAACGTATTTGATGAAAGTAAAAAGGGTTTAACAGATGATTAAGTGGCTTTTATAAAAATTTAAGACAGGGAAGGGGTCAATGTATCAATTCTAGCACGTTCATTGTAAGGTGAAAAAAAAGAAGTATTTCTTCATTAAGGAATTTGTGTATTAAGTTAGAACTTTCAGAGTTAAATAAATGATTCTTGTATGCGCGATTCAAGAGTTTCCTTTTATGGCCAAATTAAACAAGACATATTTGATGAAAGCAAAAAGGGTTTAACAGATGATTTAGTGGCTTTTATAAAAATTTAAGACAGGGAAGGGGTCAATGTATCAATTCTAGCACGTTCATTGTAAGGTGAAAAAAAACAAAGTATTTCTTCATTAAAGAATTTGTGTATTAAGTTGGAACTTTCAGAGAGTGCTTAAAAGGGAAGGTTGAGTTGCACGAGGGTTCAGTTAAAGGGGGTATAATTACATGAGGGTCGAGGGCAATTTATCTTCAAAAGAGGGCTTATTATTACATTATTAAATTTTTCTTCTTTTTTAAGGTGGAGGAAGATTCTTGCAATTACCCCCCTCCGGAAAAGAAACCAAGATGGAACGAATCCACATTGATGCAAGATCCAAGGCCTTCCATCATCAAATATGCTGGTTCAATTATACATGCTCTGGACCAGCCAGTGACCACGCAACTTTTAATGCCAGGAGCCTCTCACGCCAGTGTTAGCTCTGCGCAAACCTCTACACAACCCGGGAGGAAATTGAATAGAGAGTGGGCGGCTTCTCATAATGCCTCAGCCCAGTCTACTCAAGATCGTGAGGTTGACTCCCTTCATGCTTTGCCAGGGACTTCAGGTGTAGAAGCCCAGTCAGAATTTGTAAGTATATATATATAATTTTTTTTCTTTCCGTATTTTCAAAAATAAGGTAAATTTTCTCAAGCGCATAACTTTTGATGAGTAAAACTTAAATTTTTTTCTAAACTATTCTATAATAATGCTATTTCATTTTATTTCATTAACCAAATTAGTAGTATATGAAAGAACGGTTATAACAGTGAAGTAGCAAATAGCTTATCATATATTTCTATAAAACCTTACCTTTAATTTCTCTTTTAAACAAGATGTTTTCTAATGCAATAATCCAGTATTTCTTTAAACAAACTAACTATATAAACAAATCACTATTTCACAGTTTACAATCATTCTTAAACTGGGATATGTTTTTGCACTAAGCTTTTGCGCCTATCCGGTTCTTATCAAATGTCCCATCAGGACACTTGAATTTTTAATCCGACAGATATAATTTGAATTTTAATCGCTCATTGCAAAGTGGGGCTTCAAATTACAGGATATTTATCTTAGATAAGATATTAACACAGGAAAAAAGGGTTTTTAATAATTTCCAAATATGTCATCGCAGTGATGTCAAAAAACATTATTTGGGCGAAACTATTTTTGGTAATTTCAAGCAATTATTTCGACGAAACAGTTAGGGACATTTTAAACGATGTTTTCGGAAAGAATTTGAGGCTGAAACTCTAGGGTCGTTATAAAAAAAAAGTTCTATTTTAAAAGTGTTGTGAAGTCTGATACCCCAACTCGAAAGGGTTTCGATCCTCCTACCCCGAAGGAAGCTCCCGGTTCCCAAGGGTCCTCCCCGGGGGGCTCTAAGAAGGCCCATTCATCATTTCAATTACACATTAATTGTTTACATGGAAGGAGAAAAAAAAGTTCTTCTCTCTTGCAGTGATTTATTTATTCCAGGTTATCTACGTCCGAAGCTTCAAACAAATCCGTTGCCAAAGTAAGTCGAAAAATTCACATTGTCAAGAAAGTTACACCAACACCAGCAGCTAATATATGGACTTCGTGTCCATTAACCAAAGCTGAAGAGCAAGGGTTCATTCAACACACTACATCGGTTGAATAATGGTTAGATTTTAATTGAGATTTACATTCAAAAGGCCCAAGCATTAGAATTGGGTCACTCTCTTGTATTTTTGATCTGACTAAATTCTGAATAAAGTTATTCTTTTCATATATCATTCTTTTGTTTTGACGTATCTTCTAAGAATAAGGCTTCATTTCCACGACTAATACAATATATATTTTTAAAATGTTCACTTGATATTATGAATGACATGTGCCGGGGCAACTTTTTTATTCTTATTCTTTTAATGGTTTAAATGTATTGGCAGTGACAACGAAAATTCGACATAGTTGACTAACTTTATAAAAATAATGTTTATGTCACACAAGAGTTTAAACCTTTTTTCTATAGATTAATGATATAGCACCACCGCCACCATTGAGTGATGAAACAACAGAATTTACAGGACCAATTCTTTCACCACCAACGGAGTTCAGTGATGAACCTACACTAGTTTTAGAGAATATGTAATGGCATAGGGGTTTCCTTAATGATGTTTTTGGGGAAATGGCTAGCCTAGATGACTTAACCTGCGATACTGACATGCTTCAGGATCCGGAGTGGGCAGATAGTTTTATGCGTGAGCATTTAGGAGATGTTACTAGTGCATCTGAACCGGGTCCTCATAACGGAATTCCAGCACAGGACACTACAGGCTGGCTCGATCCATTTTCCCCAAGCATCTTGGAATTTGTACTAGAGGACCTCGCTCTATATCCAATCTGTTCTCTTTATCTCTCCGGGAGTGGTGGTGTTATTTAAACTGCCCTGTTTCCGCGATTCCTTCCGCCAGACGATATCGGGATTACTAATAGTAATACAACAACAACAACAAAAACAACAACAACAATACCAGTACCCTCGTTTCCAGATGGTTTTCTTTCCGACTGCGTCTTTCACTACACAATTGTCTACAGCGCCAAATCCGGTGACCCCTTCAACTCTCTAGTGTCGGGAAATATAATAACAGATCCCTTGGTAATTACATATTCATATACTAATAAGAATCAAGCCATTCTTGAACAAAAAATGAGGTTGTTGGGAGTGGGCTTCACTTGAAAAGCATAAATAGCAATTATAAAATTTTTATTAATGAAAGTGCGGGTGAGATGTATTCAAAATACTTGCACACAGAGATGTTGGCAATTCACCCGCATTTATCAAATTATGGGGAGGTTTTTCTTAATTGGGCTAATAGTATTCAAAGTAAGTGGGAAAATTATAACGAGGGGGGTAATGGATCTGTGGTTTTATTTATTGAAAGTTTAAATGTTAATATTTGTAGTTTTACAAAGGATTTTATTGTAAGAGGTGGGCATGGGGAGAGGGCTTTAGTTTTAAAATATTATTCAGATTTAGAAGGGTGTATGGGGATACAACGAATCTCTTTCGATACGAGGCTGCAGTGTTTCAAGTATGCATTTTTGATTGCCGCCTACAGACCCCTGCGTGGTAATGCCTCTAGGAAAAAGTTGGATGAAATAGCAGTTAATGGGATGTAGGGTTCAAAGTTCCCAAAAGTAGATTTTAATTGTTTAAATGGTCAATTTCCCGTGACACTAAAAGGAATAGATATTTTTGAGCGGGCTAATGCACATTTAAAGATTGGTGGCACGTTGTTAAATTTTGAAACAGAATTTGAAGAGGGCCAGCGTTCCAATAAGAAGGGTGTATTATTTCCATTGCGGGCTCCTTCAATTGAATCAATGCAACACTGGGTGTGGCTTTTATATACCATAACCACATACAGTAATTCACAGTGTCGTGTCATTACAAGACCCTATCATAGTCGGGTGTTGGGTGAGTGTAAAAAGTGAAATGGTGTTTGTTCCTAATGTCCAATAATCCTTTCGATATTTTGCTCTGAGTTAAAGAAACAGCATCAGTTAAGAAACTGCAAACGTCATGGATACAAGGCTGTGGGGGACGGTAAGCGGAGATAAAACGATTTTACGTTATAAAAATTTTCAAAACACGCTCCTGCAGAGCAATAAGATCGCTTTGGACTGCAAAGCTAAGCTGACAGACGTGTGCGATCCGTCAAATTCAAATCGTGTTAAAATACATGAAGCCATAGGGGTGTCTTACGCTCACGCGCAACGAGATTCCAATAATACCATGCAAGTGTTGGATGTAGTTGAGATATTGAGTGACGGTGAAGTCTTCATGCGCTCGGCATTGGTCAGTCTAATCAAAACAGCGAACGGTGCAATTTCGCGCCTTCGTTATACAAAATATCCTATGCTCCTATCACCAGATGACATAGTGGCCATTAAAAATCGTAAAATGTGTTGGGTTTGCAAGGGGGAATTTGATGATGGTGTTGGGAATGGGGGGACGAGGAAGGTGATCGACCATGATCATTTTTGGCAGGAAATTACATCGGGAGGGAGTAACTTTAGAGGGGTAGCATATCAGTCATACAATTTAAACGTGAGACAGCAATATTTCGTACCTGTTTTTATACACAATTCCAATTACGACTTAAAGCTTGTTTTGCAGACGTTGGCTCACGTCACCTAGGGAGGAGTTGTAGATGACGCATGGATAGACGGTTCTTTTTCATATAAAATCATACCCAAATCATCGGAGAAGCTACTGCTGCTAGAATTCATGTAGAAAACAGTTGACAAGGGTAACACGTGCCTGAATAAAATCCGTTTTTTACACTCTTTCAGCTTCTTCCCCAAATCTTTAAGTCAATTGATTCAGGTACAGAAAAGTGACAATTTTGACAGCTTCCCCCTCCTCAAACTGCGTTTCCCCGATGATGAAATGTATGATTTATTAACGTGTAAGGGTATATATCCATATGATTATTACAACTCTGGCTCGAGGCTAGATGAGGTGTCACTACCGCCCATTGAAACTTTTTAAAATTCTCTTACTGAGAGTGAGTGCACCACTAGCGACTATGAATTCGCTAAGAGGGTTTGGGTAAAGGGCGGATGTAAAAATGGGTGGGATTATTGTAAACTATACTTGGCCAGTGACGTACTCACTCTTCTGGACATTGTGTGCAAAAATACGGATAAAATCTATGGGGAATTTGGGTTGGATTTAGGTAATTATTTTTCCACTCCTCATTTGGTGATGGATTTGATACTTAAAATCAGCAAAGAAGAAATAGGTCTGATCGCCGATGTGGATCAGTATCTGTTTGTAGAGAGATCAATGAGGGGTGGGTATGTTTTTCACGGGGATCGTATCATGAAAACTCATCCAAGTGGACAGCACACCGATGAAAAGTCGGACGCAGTTTTTTTGGTTATGAATTCTCTTTACCCATCGGCAATGTCTCACTACTGTTGCACTACCGTGTGGCAATTATAAATGGCTTGACAATCCCTGTGCTTCGAATTTCCCCGACATTGCCAGTGTTGAGGAGAATGGGGCACAGGGATGGTTTTTTGAAATTGACGGTGAAATACCCATGGAAATCCAGGACTCGGTAAAAGACTTTGTTTTTCCGTGCATAAATAGACCGGTGGGTAGGGACTCTCGGAGCCCCTACAATTTATCTTTAGTAGAGAATGGGAGTATGGACTGGGTACCTTCAAAAAAAAACTAATTGCCGACCTCAACCCAAAACAGAATATTGCTGTTCATCACGTGTTATTGAAATGGATGGTGTCCAATGGTTTCAAGGTCAAAGAGATTCAGAGAGCCCTCCAATTTGATCAAAAGCATTACATAAAACGTTTATTGATACCTTTTTCACTAAGCGTTCACAAGCGAAAACAAAGGTTGAAAAAGAAGTCTATAAACTCATTTTGAACTCAGCTTTTGGTAAAATGTGCGAGAGCGTACGAAACAGAAGTGGATGTCACATTGTAACCAATCCCAAATATTGTGCTTGAATCATTACGGATCCAAACTTCACATCGTTCACAATCATAGACTCTAATATGGTGCTCCTACATCGCAAGAAAAGAAACATTGTATTAAATAAAAATATTGCAAGCGGGCGTGAAATAACTGAAATATCCAAGAAACTCATGTTTTCATTTTATTATAATGTATGCAAGGTACAGTGGCCGATTGAGGGACAAGTTCAAGTGTATTACGGGGACACTGATTCACTCCTGTTAAAAGTCGAAACTGAAAATCTATTGAATGATTTGGAAAATGGCAAGTACATTAGCTCACGGCTAGACTACACTAATTGGGATGAATCTCTCTACCCGGAGTTAGCGCAACGCCACGCCTAAAATCAATTGTTAATGCTAAAAACTGAAGCGAGTCGTGATCTGATATCCAGTGTTGTGTTTCCTGGTCCGAAGGTCTACTGTGTGGAAACGCACGGCAAGTATATCAAACAAGTTTGCAAGGGGGTACCTACACACTTTGTAAAAAATAATTTCGACATGAGTGTGTATAGAAACTGAGTGGAACGTAGTTTAGTGCCAAGGGCGAAAGTCATGGCGATTCGCTCTTTACAATTTAAAAACTACACAGTTACAGTTGAGAAAAACGCCATGTCGGCCATATCGGACAAAGTCTTTGTACTTGAGGATGGTGTGAAGGTACTACCACACGGTCATTATTTAATTTCAGACCGAGTTTATTGTGTAGAGTACATAAAACAGCTCGGTCTAGGAAAATGAACTTCAATTCATAAAAAAAAAGTATAAATTGGGTGGGAAGTTTTTTTTTGGTAATTAGATGGGTGTTTTTTTAATTATTTTTTTCTTTATCACAAACAATTTTCAATGTGTGTGTGTGTGTGCAAGGGAGATCAATTTCCACTATTTAATTCCAGCCCCAACCCGGGACCGCCGGGCCGGGGCTGGCATTATTTCTAGTGCTTTATTCTAATAAATGTTGTATTTTTTTTTAAATAAATAAACAAAAAAAGTGTATTTATTTAAGTGTTTTTTCTCTGTGCCTATGTAAATGTTGTATTGTTTATTATAAATAAAAAAAAAGTTACTTATTTAAGTGTTTTTTTTCTATGTGTCCATGTACATGTTGTATTTCTCGTAATAAATAAATTAAAAAGTATATTTTTCTATGTTCAATATGGATTGATGTTCAATGTAATATTTTTTTAAACTATTGTTAGTTTTTTATGCATACGATAAAATAAAATATCATTCTTTATTCGTCTTCTTCTTCTCATTCTTGAACTAAATAGTAATAGGGAAATTATTTAGTCATTAGACAGTCATAGTCTACAGTTAGTTGTCTAGGTGAACTGTTGAAGGGACCCTGTGTCAATTTAAAACACCATTCAGATCGTTTCTGTGTGGGCCGTCAATGTCGGGGAAAACAACACTCTTAACTAAAATAATTAAAAATTGCGATAAAATGTTTTTGGAAAAGCCGAAAAAATCTACTATTGTTATAGTATTTGGCAGGAGTCATATGATAAAATAAAAGCAATTGCCACGACGGGATTGGTGCAGATACAATTCATACAGGGACTCGATGTTTTCAGCAGTATTGAACCAAACTCTTGGCTGATTATTGACGATCTGGCTGAACCTATTGAACAATGGTCCCAGGAAATGCTACAACTGTTCACTGTTCGCTCTCATCATGAACAGATTTCCGTTACTCTGGTTCTACACAATCTCTTTCATCAGAGCAAATGTATGCGAACACTTGCATTGAGCTGCACCTACTATATCATCTACAGAGTTGTTCGTGATTCTAGCTCGCTAATAACTCAATAAAAAAATCTATCCAGGAGCCCCCCAAATTTCTGCTCTCAGCATACAATCAGGCAACTAATAAACCCTACGGCTACATCCTATTGGATCTTAATCAAAATACACCCAAGGATCTGCGTCTCGTCACATATATTTTTGACAATGAAATTACAGTATATCTCCCCGTGAACACTAAAAAGATCTATTAGTTGCTGTCATGACACTGAAGAAACTACATGAAAATAAACATTTGTTTTCAGTTCTAAGCACTTCAAAACCTCCGCTTGGGAAGGACATACTCAAACATGATAATGAAAATGATTTCATTAATCTAATATCCGAACTTTGCTTAAATTTCACCGAGGGTAATGTTCAAGTGCCAGACGTAGTTAAGCAACAGGCAAAGCAACATTGTTCCATTGTACGTACATTGGCCTCTAAAAAGAAAGGAAAGAATTTTAAAAAAAAATGTCTTCTTCAGGCAGTTGGTAGCTTTTTCAAACTTTTACTACCAATAATTTCAAGACTTGCAAACATTTTCTTCTAGTGAGAATGGCAGAACAATATAAATTGACTCCAATAGAATTCTGTCTCTCGCCTGTGGAACACTTTGAGAGCAGTCTGGGAAAAATCCTGGACAAGGAGAATATTTAAGATGATAAAAACTACTTTTACTTCAAGATGCACTTTTCCAACCTAACACGCAGAAGTCCTATTAGTTAAAGTTCACTGCTGCTGCTGCTGGTCTTGACCACAAAAAATAATAATCCCCTTAGGAGTCTGCTTAAACAAAATTAAAGAAGGAGGAATTTGATTACATTGTTTTTATATTTGGAAATACAAGGCCCCACTCATATCGTTAAAAAAGTAAACAACTCCTAACCTATCTCTTGGAAAGTGGTCAAGATCACATTCAAGTTGAGAGCAATGGGAAAGGGATTATAATTCAGGGTGAGAGCTATAATCTACTTGATTTAATCTAGGACATGGTTACAAATCGTAAAGGATTATTATCATTTGACACTCATCCATACAACTTTCTAAACACATTCAACTTCCCCAACAGTCTTATTGACAATGTACAAATTCTAAAAAATTAAATTATCATGCATCATCATCATCATCATCAACAACATTGGAACCATTGAAACATGAAGAATAAAAAGAATTATAATCACTTTTGGAAAATACTCTCAAACCACTTATAGCTAGACAAAGGTGAAGACGTATCGGGTCAACGTCACCATCAACGTCACCATCACCACAAATTGTCAGTATACAAAAGGGTAGAAAACGTTACACAGCGGTTGTAAGTTCAAACTGCTTGAAGTCCTGAAAGAGGCTTATGAAAATAATGGTGAGGCAGTCAGTTTAAGTTCCCCCACTACTCTTTTGAATGTAAGGTATGTTTGCGCTCTTAGTGTACAATAATATCTGCAAAACGACTAAAGTTGACACTTGTACAGGCATTATAGACTTTCGCATCCGTCTAGTACGAACAATAAAGTCTTGTACCCATCATATCTCAAGCAAACAGAAATCTTAGCACGAGACGAGAGTCAGCGATGTCACACTATGCTATAAAAGTATATCCTACTTGCCATCAGTGTTTTTAGTCGTTATGCATATGCAATTCCATTGCGATCAAAGAGAGGTGTTGAAGTTACTCAGGCCATTGAAAGTATTCGCGAACAGGATTCATATAAAAAAATTCAAACGGATCGCGGTAGTGAATTTGTTAATCCCCATGTTGCAAAAGTACTAGAGAAATATAGTACACTGCTCTATCATAGTCACAGTCCTATAAAGGCTGCATTGGCCGAACGATTGACAAGAACTATTCAACTTTTGATTTCAAGATATTATACATTGAAAAATACATCGGCTTTTATTCATGATCTATATAAAATCATGTTTATTTATAATAAACGACCTCATCTATAATTTTCCAAATCTACGAAAACGGATTTTAATCATTCTTATAATTATAAAATTGACACATTTCTTAAGCAGTATTCCAATTAAACGACTGTCAAGATGAAAAAAAAATTCAATGTTGGTGATACTGTTCGAATTAATAGAACAACTAATGTTTTTGAAAAGGGGAATTACTTGTGGTGCACAGAACTTTTTAAAGTTGCAAAAATCCTAGACACTAAATCCATAAATTATCGTTTGCGTCATACCACAGATGAAGACAGTATCGGTGGCTCTTACGAGTTTAAACTACTATAAGTTAAAAATAATAGTGAAATGTATGAAAATGAACTTATATCTAAGACTAGTACACACATAAATAAGAGACAGTTATTTGTTTGGTGGCTAGGATACAACTCTGATTTTGATTCTTGGATCGGTGTTGAATGTATTGACAATGCCCAATGTTTTCTATGTAACATTCATGTCCAACGTTTCCGATCCTCTCTACAATGACTCGAATGCGAGAAGTGATTGTTGGACAAAACTCTCCCCCGGCATCAAATTTGACGGTGCATATGAAGTGGCTCTTGTTGACTTTATTCTCAAAAATACCTATCACATCCTGAGAAAGGATCGTGTGTATGATATAAAAGTTATACCACTCGATTGGACTATGAATGGGTTGAACTATGTCGACTATGAATGGGTTGAAGCAATTAAATCTAGTGAATATCCACATGCCAAACTGAAATATATTGAATATGATAATATGGGGGATTTGTGTCGTACAATCAATAGAAAAATCTCATATCGTAGGAATGGTAAATTCCATTTTAATTATTCATTGGAACATTATAGTATTTACACTATCTCACTTCTTGACACTGAAATAATTATTCTAAATAACAATCTGTGAGATGTTCTGGGTTTCAAACAGAATATGATCCATGAGAAAAATGCTGGCGTTAATGATGTGATGGACCAAGTAGTGTTTGCCTCTTATACGACTGGTTTTAAATCAAGCTCTCGCATGTCTCCCTTGGCATCCTATATATATACATCGAGAGTCGGTAATTCAAATGTACCCCTTTTCATAGTTTTGGAACGAAAAACAACTCTCTAACATGTTGATAACTATAATATAAAGCATCTTCAGTATGTTCCTGTAAACACTTACTATTTGGAACTCTTGTCAGTTAACACTAAGAAGTGAAATGGGTGATCCTCTAGCAATAACAAAAGGCTTAGCAGTGATTACATGTCATTTTCGATCCATTGTCAACGACAGCACAATCACCTAAAATGAACAATAGGAGAATTCCATTTGTCTGTCCTGATATCAGTTGCTATGTTGGTTCTTTGAGTCCTCGTCAAATAGGCAATGGATTGGACTACTACAAGGGGCTTACTACAATTTCTGACTATGGTCTTTGTAGCTGGTTTGCTAGGCTAGTTCGTTCTGCACTACCCCTTGCCAGAAAATATCTTGTACCTGCTGCATCAAATTTTGCTGCCTCCACACTACAGGACTGGGAGTCGGGCAAGAATTTCAAAGAGAGTGTTAAGGAAAATATTAGATCTTCAGCAAGAGCCGTTGGTGAGCAACTAAAATCTCGACAAAATGGGGAGGGATTGAAAAGGATGCGTTCGCGTCATTCACTCATCAGTCTCCACCCAGGTAGGAAGCAAGGGACATCAACAAGGACTTTGAGGAATAAAACAAGGAAGACCAATAGGCAGAAGAAGAAGAAGAATAAAAGGATAGGTAGATCAAAGAAGGATTTCTTCTCTTAAGATAACTTATCTCCCCCACAAGGAATCATATGCATCAATTAGTTCCTTATTGAATCTATTCAATGCTGAAAATGTTGATGTCAGTGTCAAGTATGGCTACTATCAACAATTTCACCCCCAACAACCCCTCTCGGAAAATATACACTTTCAAATATTTTCCAATGAAGAATATTTCATTGATTTTTCGTCAACATTTATTGATTTAAATGTTGTGGTGAAGAAAAAGTCTGATAATACAACTCCAAATGCCGGCGATGGTCTCTCCTATGAAAACTGTATTCTACACAACCTATTCAAACAAATTAATGTATTTATTAATGGAACATTGGTGAGCACTAGCAATAATTTATCAAACTATGCAAGCTACATACAATTTATGATGATGACGCCAAAGGCATACAAGGAGTTGAGAGGACAATCATTGGGCTATCATTGGGCTATGAATATCGATCAGGTGTTGATACTGACGGTGAGTTGACTACTGCAGTGACCCAGGAGTATCATCTAGTTGAAAAATTAAATCATGAGATATTCAATATATCCCAATGGCTACCTCCCAATGTCAAGATTGACATAAAGCTACAGATGGCCCCATCGTATTTCATTTTAATAAAAACACTTCCTGCAGCACCCGATGCAAATGTCATTATCACATCGGAAATTCTCCACGTCCGAAAACAACAGGATATGAGCTCTTTTGCATTGGCAGCGGAAAAGCTAAGAACAAATGGCAACAACATTAAGCTTCTTGTCCCCCATACGATCACCAATCAACGTCACATTGCCACTGGCTCTCGTAGCTATAGCGATTCATCATTTATCAATGAAGAAATCCCATCAAAAATGGCTTTGGCCTTTGTGAAGAGTGGTAGTGCCGTTGGATCCTATACTGAATCCCCCCATGATTTTATTTTTTTTGGTCTGTCTAGCCTTGTGTGCAAAGTGAATAGTAGTCGACTAAAAACATTATAATTTGAAAGATAATCCTAAAAAACTGTGTAAAAATTGATCATACAATCCCTAGATAATTGTTCTCAGGTGATTGAAAAAAAAATAATTAATAAAGTGGCCTCAAAAATTCATTATAGTTTCGCAAATGTCAAGGACTTGAGATAAATGACTAGTACGAAAAGGGACTTCGCATTTTGAGTGTACATTTGCCAATGCTCTGACCGAGAGTATCACCCTAATATCACTGAGTCAATTTGAAACCTATTGGGAAATCAGACCCGACGGCAGGGCTCTACTAGACCTAGCATCATGAACACAAACCAAATAATCAGCGTATTTAGTATGGATCCATACACGTCCCAGTACAAGTCCTATTGCATACCTTCGGACTTCATTGAAAAAATTCCAAGCTTTAACAATACCCTAATCATTGTTAATAGCAGTCCATCGACTTTGAAGACCGGTCATTGGCTATGCATCTTTCAAACAGCGAAGAATATTGAATTTTTTGATCCTCTTGGCCTATCGTATAAATTCTACGCTCCATACATCAGCAACTTTATTGAAAGCAGGAGGAAAACCATTATTCAAAATCAACGAAGAGTACAGGATTTAACAACTAAGACATGTGGCTTTCATGCACTACTCTTTTTCATATTCAGATGTCGTGGCTACACCTACAAGCAGTTTCTCGACATCTACGTTGACTTACCTCGATTGAACGACTTTCTAGTGGAAAATATACTTACAAGTGTATTTAATATTGATTTTAGTGCCCTAATAATAAAATGTTCTAAAGAAGTATGTGAAATTGTTTATTATTAAAAAATGTATATACATGATTAAACGACTTTTGTACTCTTTAGATTTCATCCACTACTAGGTATTTGTCGACAACAACTAGTGCAGATAGATTATCTGAATTCACAGTGTACTGATCCTGATGTACTGCAATGTCAGGGTCACATTTTCTACAGTAGAGTGTAATTTCACTCTTGTCATATCTCTTTGTATAGTCAATTATACTATTCTCATTCATTCTATAGAATTCACATGTTTCAATTTGCTTATTTGAAGCAATTTCACAAACAGTGTCCTCAAGTGTCAAATCACATTCCGTCACAGCCAAATACAAATCAGTGTGCTTGTAAACATAACACCAAGTATATTCAAGATGTTGAAGTATAAACCATAGTCTCTTTCTTTCCCAGAATTTGAATTGTTGGCCCGGTTCATCGTCACTGAGTATACTAAAAAAAAAACATTAAACACTTCGTTGGACTAAACCAAAACCCCGGCCAGGATTCTTTCCAAACACAATTAGATTTATGCACCAGCACTACATAAAACTATTATAGTAGCTATTGGAACATGGGTGGCCTCTAGGATGAGAGTCACACACCTCTTCAAGACAGGAATTACAACCTTTAATTTGTACAGCATATCCTCTATGCAATTTACACGGGTTGCATAATCTACACTTTTCATCATACTCATCAATCATTGTGCAATTCTCACATGATGATGACCAACTGCCCAGTGTGTACATACATAACGGACATGTATGGAACATTTTGTCATGTGTTGACACTCTCACTACCACAATGAAACTGAGCTAGCAACTAAAAAAATTATCTGAGATAAAGATAGAGAGGAGTAAATCATCCTTGAGCACCATCTTTCTCACGAAAAAAGTCTTAAATTTCAGAGATAATGTTTATAAGCATATCCACAATATCATTTTGCCGTGTCGTGATCAATATATCAATAAATTGTGTAAATGTATTTGGACCACGACGTAGAAGCTTCATACAATAGTCTAATGATGGAGAATCAGTTTTCATTATATCAACAAGCATTCCCCGAGGAAATATCTTACTTTGAAAAGAAAACTCTAGAAAATCATCATCTAGAATCAAACGTTTTTCCATAAGAACTAGATTCCTCATGATTCGCTCTTTCTCGAATCAATCCATTTTTTAGAGTCCTAACTCTCTCACAACCATCTTCAGATTAACCAGAATTTCTTTTTGTACTCTAGAAGATATACGCTAGTCTAATATAGAAATAAAAAAATGCCATTGATTTAGAAACATTTTTATTGAACATAATTACAAAAATAATATTCAGTGATGCAATTTGTTCTCATCAATATATTTTGTTAGGACATCTAATGCTGACCAAAGTTTATGTATATGGATAAAATTCACTTTTCCAGAAAAACATAGCTGCTCCTCCTGCTTAAATCTGCTTAATGATATCACGTATCTAGCATACATACTATCCCATTCATGGCATAGTCTACAGCCAGCGGTTATTTCCACAGCTACATTGTGTACTCGTATATCGCTGCTGCTGCTGCTGCTGTCGGTTCCATCATTAATCTCCAATAATGTAAATGCACCACTCATTTTTTCTCCACAAATATCCTGTCAAATAAACTATTCTCTCTCTGAATTCAATTCTCTTACTAATATGAACTACATTGAAAATTACTCCTTATATTTGAATCCAATTACTAATCAAGTTACTGTATATGGAGTAACCACCGCTCTCTCTCTGATTGACCCCAAAAAAATGGGTGTTACCTTAGAAACCCGTCTGGTAAGGCATGTACCGGTCGTAGTAATAGGTGACTGACCCTGGTAAGTCATATTACGCAATCTCTTGTGATATTCCCTATGCTTTTCCGTGCACAATTCATGTGTAATTGTATGTGTATTTCATATTCCCTATGGCCTTACTACTTATACCCATTATCTTCCAAGCAATTATCTACAAGCAAATCAGCAATTTGCACATTTCCAGTAAATTCCGATCGAAAAGTTAACTAAGAATCCGTCTTTAAAGTTTCAAGTTTCTTAAATTCTGGTTTTTGAGGAAGATTTTCATTTTGCTCTACTGTAAAATTATTAAAAGTGGACTTAGACCCTTTTTTCAAAACGCCACAGACATTCTATTTGTTAGCTAGTGACTCACATACAGCACGAATTGTTTTGATAGTAGCTTTTTTTTCAGTAAAATATTACCATCTTCATTAATTCGCAAAGGCAATATTATAAGACACTCAAATTTTACAGGTATCCTGGGTGAGGTTAAAAGACTGGAGGATACTTACTTCAGAAACGCAAGTATATTACAAAGACGAGAGGTTTCGACTAGCGCATGAATCTCCCGATACATGGACACTGGTAATTAAGTTTGTTAAGAAAGAAGATGAAGGACTCTATGATTGTCAAGTATGTCTTATTTTCCAAACATGATAATCATTAACAGAAATAATCCAATTTTCTTCCACTGGATAAAATTACGAAAGTCGCAAATTAACAAAACAGAAAAAAAATAAAAAGACAATCACAATTAGAACAGAATACAATGAAATAACATTGCAAAAATAGTGGCAAAAATAAAAACACTAGCCAGATAATGAAAATCAAAACAACAGAACTCGTGACTTCTTCATAAGCCATATTAGATTCTGGAAGGGCCATAAATTGAAAAATGCATCTGTTGCCAGCTTATCCCAAAACTTCTCAAACCGCTTAATAATATAAATAGCTATAAATTTGGAGATATTTTCCTTTTCCAATAACGGCCAGGTAGATAAAGCAAAATTTTATAATAATGAAAATATGAACAGCAAACCAACAACAAATCTAGCTAATTGCTGAGGTTGAACTCTCGAATTAGACAGAAGTTGGACACAAAAACGTTAAAATAATTCAGCTAAAGCGGACCTATTCTCAAAGGTAGTCTGACATGTAACAGACAAGTTGAACATATTCACTAAGTCACCTTAATTAAACGCCTTATCCCTACTTGACTTGTTCTTTTATATAATTAAATAAAAAAAAACAGTTTTTTCAATTGAAAGTAAGGAGCAACAGTAAAACTTTAAACAGTTCTGTTAGTACAGCGCTCGACTTAAAATTAGATTAGGCCTATCATGCGTCCAATTTCAGCTTGATTTTTTTTCGATCATGGTTTGTCCCTTCTTATGATTACTTTTCAGATAATCCACTATTTTTACAAATGTGATGCACGTATTTTTTAAAGTATATCCTGGGAAGGCTCATTTTAAACTTATTACTCATATCTACGTGCTTTTTATCAATTTTATCCTCCAAAAGTGCCATATAGCACTAAAAACGGCAATTTTGGTACCACTTCTTAAGTGGAAGAGTTTGAAAACATAAAACGGTACCATTGCGACTAGACCCCGGTGCCACACCGATAAGGGAAGACCGGTGGTGGGGCCAAAAATAGCAGCGGCGGCGCGCCACCGATGATTTTTTCGCGCCGCCGTCAATGAGATCAATGTTGACCGCAAACATTAATGTTTTCATCAGTCTTTCTCAAATCCCAGCTTGAATATACAAAAGAATCGGGCCTATTCATGAGTTAAAAATTTCGCGAGTCGCTGGCTGGACGCTGGTCTTCTTCGTTATTCGTCAAGAGAAGTAGAAAGCTGGTAGAAAACAAATAGCTGTGGCGTTTCAGAACCCTTGCATAATAGGTGAAATAATAGATAATAGATTATCCGTGGCATTCAATAAGATCCAAGGAATCCAATTAAAAGGGAGTACACACAAATCGGATCGGATTTTTATGCTAATTTCAAATATACAAATTTTATCAAGTGTAGTATTACCCATGATAAGTTACGAGCCTGAGAATATTGGTATTATTTTCGAAAAATGGGGGAAACACCCCTTAAAGTCGTAGAATCTTAATGAAAATCACACCATCAGAAAAACGTATCAGATAACTCTATTGTAGAGATTTAAAGCTCCTATATGCAAAGATGTAGAATATTGTGTTTTTTTCTGCCAGAAGAAAGATCACGGATGCGATTTATTTCTTTGTTTTTTTTCTTCCCAGGGGTGGTTGTATTGACCCATTGGTCCTAAAATATCACGAGAGGATTCATTCGAACGAAAATCAAAGGTTCTAGTGTCCTTTTTAAGTAACCAAAAAATAGGAGGGCAACTAGGCTCATCTTTTCCCAAAGTCACTGGATCAAAAATTTCAGATAGCCATTTTGTTCAGCATAGTTAAAAATATCTACTAAATATGTCTTTAGGTATAAAATGACCCGCCACAGTCCCCGAGGAAGGGCTGCAAGTTGTGAACTTTGCCCATTGTTTACATGTTGTATTTTTTATTGGAAAGTATACAGCCATTGTTTTTTGGGGGGGGGGGGGGGGTGGGGGATGGAGCGCTTAAGGTGGATTTCTAAGGGGAGAATCTTCCTTTGGGAGGGAAATTTTTGATGAGTGAATATTCTAGGGGAAATGTTACGATGGGGGGTTTTGACAGAATTACTATACGAAATACTTTTTAATTGTCATAAATTCTCTTTGCCAAATTTTTTATATGAGAATGTCCCAGGGGAATTATTCGGGGACTATTTTCTGTCGTTTCGTTTTCTGGGAAATAATTTCTACGGAAGGGGGCATTTCTGGAGTGACCGAGAAACCGATTATAGATTAAAGTCTTATTCCAATGAAAAAATGCCAAGGAAAATTTTTCGCGGTGAATTGTCCACAAGCAATTTTACAGAGAGGGGGAATTCTCAGCCAAGAAGGAACTGTCTGGAGGGAATTTGACGGAGGGGTGTGCACTTTACGTTGGATGAAATTTCCACGGAGGAGTTCCGTGAGGGGGAGGGGTACATTTCATAGATGGTTAGCCAGATTTACCGGCAATATTTGAAAAACGAACAGAAATTATGCCATGTATGAAGGGTTGCTCCCTCCTCAATATTATATTCTTTACGCTAAAGTTTCACTGTTCACTAAAATTGAAACACAGGGGCCGTTTAAGTAGAACAGGCAGATTTTTTAAAAGTGTTAACAACTTCAGCGTAAAGAGCAAGGTACTGAGGAGAGGCGACCCTTCATATCCGGAATGAATCAGCCAAAACTAATATGCAAATTGTATTTTGATTATTCATGCACAGTGAGCCAAAATTGAACCTGCATTAGTTGAAAAACGTTCAGAAATTAAATAAAAAACAAGTTCTTTTTACTGAACGTAAGGAGCGACATTAAAACTTAAAACTAAAAGCAATTATTCCGTATTTGAAAGTGGTTGTCAATGATAAATCACTAGGGGTGGCACCGTGATTGGTTGATTTTCGGGGATTCGGGGAACCAAATTTTTTTTCGGCGTGACAAAGAGATCTTTAAGAAAATCCCCGAATTAAGGGATAGTGCAAGCCCTGCTTGATTTCTAATCAGGAAAATCGAAACACTTAACCACACGAAAAAATAAAAGCTCCAACTTTGCGGTTGAGGCAATAAAGAATTGCCGTCAAATTAATTCCAAGTCAACCGAACGCCGCTGCCTCTGCCAGTGGTGGCAGTATTGCCGGCAGCGTTGCAACACTACAACAGCGGTCAACCGAGCCTCTCGCTGGCGGCGTTCGGTCAATGTGTTGGCGTGGTGCCAGGGTCTAATTGCAATATTTATGGTCCAAAGCGCTAAACTGGAGGTTTATAAGAACCCCTCACATATACTCCCCCTCCAGACTCTTTTAATAGGTTTTATAAATCACCTACTCATCTTAAAAGTAAAAGATTATTGCAAAAACAAATTAACTAAAGCTAAAAACTTTTCAACAGTAAATCCATCAAAAATTAAGCTTGAATGATCAACAGTTTTGAATTGAACCTTCAAACTTCACTCTGCGATGAACCCTGTGTGCTAGTTCTAACGGTGGTAATTGAGGGGAAGGGACGTCCTTGCCCCCTTAGTTTTTGCTCCTGCCTAGGTCAGAGGCAACGCTATAGCGTTGTCTATAGTAAAGGCCATACGGCTCCAATTATTATTGTTTTTTTCCCAAGAGGCACTTCATATGGAAGGGGTCATCATAGAAACTTCAAAGGGGGCTCATTCGATTGGAAATCGAGATTTCTAGTGCCCCTTTTAATAGTTGAAAGTGATTGGAGGGCAGCTAGCCCCCCCCCCCCCCACCCCACCCACCCATGCCAATCATTCCCCCAAACACATCCAATCATAGTTTGAAGATATTCATTTTGTTCAGCGTAGTTGATGTTTTCGGACAAATTATACTTCTTATGAGGACACTCCCCCTACATCTCACAAGACAATAGTTGTAAGTTATAACCTTGGGGCATATAAAGTTTTATGGAAGGCGTCGTCGTAGAAACTTCAAAAAAGGCTCATTCTATTGGGTATTCAAAGGACTAGTGCCCTTTTTAATAGTCAAAAGTGATTGGAGGGCAATTAGCCTCCCCTCCCCCCATATGCCCATCAATTCCCCAAATACTTCCAATCAAAATTTTGAGATAGCAATTGAGTTCAGCGTAGTTGATTTCCAAATAGAAAATATGTTTTTGAGGAGGACACTCCCCCACAACCCTAAGGGCAAGGGCTTTAAGTTATGCCCTGGGGGCATATAAGGTTTTTATAGAAGGCGTTGTCGTAGAAACTTCAAAAAAGGCTCATTCGATTGGCGAAGTCGGCCGAGTAAAAACAGCTTTTTGACGGCAGAGCAAAAAAAAAACGTTTCTGGAAAACATGTATTGTTTTGTGAAGTATCAATAATGAACTTTATGTTATAGGCTGAAAGTTTTTCAGAGGTGTCAATGCTGTTTGCAGTGTTTTCAGAGCTGTCTTATCTCGCCTTATAACGAAAAAAAGATCATGGCAGCGTTGTTTCTACATTTAATTTTAATCACAAACTGAACAAAGATTGATTTCAAAAAACAAAGTTTTTTCGAGGGTTGTAAAGAGTGAAGTTGAAACTCAAAACGGACAAAAATTATTACTTCACAGCCTATCTAATATATATAAAAAAAATTACAAATAAACCAACTATTTATGTTTACCTCTGCTTTTAGGATTATAGAAAACTAACGCTTTACTGAAAACACAAAAATAATATAGAAGTTTTGGTACAGTAAAAGCAAACCAATTAAGGACACTTTTTTACAGAATAAAAATATTATTAATCTCTTTTAGGATCAATCCCTTTTAAGATAAAGCAACAATCTATTTTAGAATTGTTGCTTTATTTTTTTATGTTTAATTTTGATTAATTGGTATCACTTTTGCACAATGACTGGCTCTCGTTTTGATTCTGAAAAGGACATGTCAAGATTAGTTTGTACACAAGTTTGAAGTAAAGCCATCTTGATAGTATTAGGACTATAGACTAGCTTTAGAATTTGTATCATAGCTTGAAATCCAGTGTTGAATAGAGAAAAATAATCGAATTTCCAGAGTTTATATTATGTCTTATTTGATCTTCATTTGAAGTAATATTAAAGCATGTTTCTTACAATTTACGACTGTATATTACTCACTATTGGTATTACAGCTGGCAAGACCGAAATTCTACCTGATAAATAAATCTAATATTTCTGTATGCTGTTCAATTACTTTGTGGTCATTGAAAAAAATATTTAATTTTACCCTTATGTTTTTTACGATAATTCTAATTGTATACTGAAAATTACTGGTGTAAGACTATGAAAAGTTTTATAAATTCGTTTATTGCTGTCAGGCTACATACTCACTTTTGCCTCCAAAATCATTATTCCTGTTTTTTATACTTGACTTTTGTGTTTTCAGTAAAATGCTAGTTTTCTATAATCCTAGAAGTATAGGGAAAACTAATTAATTGGTTTACTTGTACTATTTTTATTCATATGTATTTAATAGGTTGTGAAGTAATAATTTTTGTCCGTTTTAAGTTTCAACTTCGCTCTTTACTTCCCTCGGAAAACTTTGTTTTTTTTAATTAATTTAAAATAAAAGAACATATAACCGTTAGCGATAATGCAGATGCGTTCTGCACAAAACCGTTCATTTTATATTGATTAATTCAAAAAGAAATAAAAGAGATTTTTTCAAAAAATTTCAAAAAGAGTTGCAATAAACCAAAGACGGAGTGAAATAAAAATGAATTAAAGTCTAAAATGAACTGGAATCACTATCTATGACGAAAGAGGGTCAAAACAAACATAAAATACAATGATTAATCAAGTCAAACCAAAATGGAGAGATACCTACGCAAACAGAAGAGTTCTAACGCCCTTTCAGCCTTCTATTGGCCAGAGGCCCCTATTGGCTCCTATGCCTTCCCAAGGCCAGAACAAAATTTGCACTTTACTGAAAAAATATAAAGTTTTTACTTTTATAACTTTAATAAATCAAATAATATAAACATTTTGATTACTAAATATCAGTATATGTATATTAAACTGACAATGCATATTCATTTGTATTTTTTCAGTAAAGTGCAAATTTTGTTCTGGCCTTGGTAAGGCATTGGGGTTTTGCGCACAACTTGTGTTAATTTCTGCTCGTTTTGAGTTTGACTCGGTTAATTATTGTAATTTCTGTTCGTTTTGGGTTTCATTTATTTATCTATGCTGATTTGAAGTAGTTTCACGCTTGGTAGATTTTTTGATTTTATATTTGCTAATTTTTTGTTTAATGGAGTTCTTTACTTTTCTTTGAAAAACTTATTTTGTGGAAATAGTTTTTAAAATTAATTTCTGTTCGTTTTATATTGACATAGTCTTTTCAGGGAAAAAGAAAATAACACTTTAAATTTTTTCTTTTTTTAAGACTTTATAATTGGGCCTGCAAAATTTTGATTGGATGTGTTTTGGAAAATGGTGGGCGTGAGAGGGGCGTTAGCCACTATCCAATCACTTTGAACTATTAAAAAAGGCACTAGTCCTTTCGATTTCCAATTGAATGAGCCCTTTTGAAGTTTCTACGACAACACTTTCAAAAAAACTTTATATAACCCAGGGCACAACTTACAACCCTTCCCCTGACGGCTATGGGGGGGGGGGCTGCCATTCTTAAAAATCGAGTTTCCAAAATTATCGACTACGTTGAGTAAAATGGGTGTCAAAAAATTTTGATTGGATGTGTTTGGAATACGTGGGCGTGAGACGGGGGTTGGTTGCCCTCAAATCACTTTCGACTATTAAAAAGGGTACTATCCCTTTGAATTTCAAATCGAATGAGCCCTTTTTAAAGTTTCTGCGACAAAGATTTCGATAAAAATCTTATATGCCTCCAGGGCATAACTTAGAATCCTTACCCTGAGGGTTGTGGGGGAGTGTCCTCCTCAAAATTATATTTTCTATGTGGAAATCAACTACGCTGAACAAAATGGCTAGCCCAAAATATTATTGGATTCGTTTGGGGAAAAGGTGGACGTTAGAGGTGGGCGACTATTAAAAAGGGTACTATCTTTTTGAATTTCAAATCGAACGAGCCCTTTTTCAAGTCTCTACGACAAAGATTTCAATAAAAACCTTATATGCCTCCAGAGCATAACTTATAATCCTTGCCCTGAGGGTTGTGGGGGATTGTCCTCCTCCAAAATATATTTTCTCTCTGGAAATCAACTACGCTGAACAAAATGGCTATCTAAAAATTTTAATTGGATGTGTTTGGGGGATGGGTGGGCGTGGGGGCGGGGGCGCTAGTTGCTCTTCAATCACTTTCAACTATTAAAAAGGACACTAGCCCTAGCTTTTTTAGAAGTTTCAACGACAACACTTTCTTTAAAAACCTTATATGCCCAGGGCATAACTTAATACCCTTACCCTGAGGGCTGTGGGGGAGTGTCCTCCTCAAAAACATATTTTCTATCTCGAAATCAACCACGCTGAACAAAATGGCTATCTCAAAATTTTGATTGGATGTGTTTGGGGGAATAATGGGTGAGGGGGGGGGCTAGTTGCCCTCCAATCACTTTTGACTATTAAAAAGGGTACTAGCCCTTCGAATTTACAATCGAATGAGCCTGTTTTGAAGTGTCTACGACAACGCCTTCTACAAAAAGCTTATATGCCCCCAGGACATAACTTAAAACCCTTGCCCTGAGGGTTTTGGGGGAGTTTACTTCATAAGTTATGCCTCCAGGGCATAACTTATAATCCTTTCCCTGAGGGTTGTGGGGGAGTGTCCTCCTCAAAATAAATTTTCTATCTGGAAATCAACTGCGCTGAACAAAATGACTATCTCAAAATTTTGATTGTATGTCTTTGGGGGAATGATGGGCGGGGGCGCTAGTTGCCCTCCAATCACTTTCGACTATTAAAAAGGGCACTAGCCCTTTCAATTTCTAATCGAATGAACATTTTTTGAAGTTTCTACGATAACACATTCTTTAAAAACCTTATACGCCCCCAGGGCATACCTTAAAACCCTTGCCCTGAGGTCTGTGGGGGACTGTCCTGCTTAAAAACATATTTTCTTACTCAAAATCAACTACGCTGAAAAAAATGGCTATCTAAAAATTTTGATTGGATGTGTTTGGGGGATTAATGGGCGTGGGGGGGGGGGCTAGTTGCCCTCCAATCACTTTTGACTATTAAAAAGGGTACTAGCCCTTCGAATTTCCAATCTAATGAGCCTGTTTTGAAATTTCTACAACAACACTTTCTACAAAAATCTTATATGCCCCCAGGGCATAACTTAAAACCCTTGCCCTGAGGGTTGTGGGGGAGTGTCCTTCTCAAAAACATATTTTCTATCTGAAAATCAACTACGTTGAACAAAATAGCTATCTCAAAATTTTTATTGGACGTGTTTTGGGAAAAGGTGGGCTTGATAGGGGGGTTAGTTGTTCTCCGATCACTTTGGACTATTAAAAAGGGTACCATCCCTTTGAATTTCAAATCGAATGAGCCCTTTTCCAAGTTTTTACGACAAAGATCTCAATAAAAATCTTATAACCCTCTAGGGCATAACTTATAATACTTGCCCTGAGGGTTGTGGGGGAGTGTCCTCCTCAAAAATATATTTTCTATCTGTAAATCAATTACGCTGAACAAAATGACTACCTCAAAATTTTGATTCGATGTGTTTGGGGGAATGAGTGGCGGAGGGGCGCTAGTTGCGCTCCAATCACTTTCGACTGCTAAAAAGGGCACTAGCCCTTTGAATTGCGAATCGCATGAGTTTTTTTTAGAAGTTTCTTTGACAACACCTTCTTTAAAAACGTTATATGCCCCCAGGGCATAACTTACAACCCTTTCCCTGAGGGTTGTGGGGGAGTGTCCTCCTCAAAATAAATTTTCTATCTGGAAATCAACTGCGCTGAACAAAATGACTATCTCAAAATTTTGATTGTATGTCTTTAGGGGAATGATGGGCGGGGGCGCTAGTTGCCCTCCAATCCCTTTCGACTATTAAAAAGGGAAGTAGCTAGTAGAATTTCCAAATGAATGAGTTTTTTTAGAAGTTTCTACGAAAACTCATTCTTTAAAAACCGTATATGCCCCCAGGGCATAACTTAAAACCCTTGCCCTGAGGGAGTGGGGGAGTTTCCTCCTTAAAAACATATTTTCTTTCTCAAAATCAACTACGCTGAAAAAAATGGCTGTCTAAAAATTTTGATTGGATGTGTTTGGGGGATTAATGGGCGTGGGGGGGCTAGTTGCCCTCCAATCACTTTTGACTATTAAAAAGGGTACTAGCCCTTCGAATTTCCAATCGAATGAGCCTGTTTTGAAATTTCTACAACAACACTTTCTACAAAAACCTTATATGCCCCCAGGGCATAACTTAAAACCCTTGCCTTGAGGGCTGTGGGAGAGTGTCCTCCTCAAAAACATATTTTCTATCTGAAAATCAACTACGTTGAACAAAATAGCTATCTCAAAATTTTTATTGGACGTGTTTTGGGAAAAGGTGGGCTTGATAGGGGGTTAGTTGTTCTCCGATCACTTTGGACTATTAAAAAGGGTACCATCCCTTTGAATTTCAAATCGAACGAGCCCTTTTTCAAGTTTCTACAACAAAGATTTCAATAAAAACCTTGTATGCCTCTAGGGCATAACTTATAATCCTTGCCCTGAGGGTTGTGGGGGAGTGTCCTCCTCAAAAATATATTTTCTATCTGGAAATCAATTACGCTGAACAAAATGACTACGTCAAAATTTTGATTCGATGTGTTTGGGGGAATGATTGGCGGGGGGGCGCTAGTTGCGCTCCAATCACTTTCGACTGCTAAAAAGGGCACTAGCCCTTTGAATTGCGAATCGCATGAGTTTTTTTTAGAAGTTTCTTTGACAACACCTTCTTTAAAAGCGTTATATGCCCCCAGGGCATAACTTAAAACCCTTGCCCTGAGGGTTGTGGGGGAGTGTCCTCCTCAAAAACATATTTTCTATCTGGAAATCAACTACGCTAAACAAAATAGCTATCTCAAAATTTTGATTGGATGTGTTTGGGGGAATAATGGGCGTGGAATGGGGGCTAATTGCCCTCCAATCACTTTTGACTATTAAAAAGGGTAAAAAAGGTTTCCAGTCGAATGAGCCTTTTTTGAAGTTTCTACGACAACGCCTTATATAAAAGCCTTATATACCCCCAGGGCATAACTTAAAACCCTTGCTCTGAGGGATGTGGGGGAGTGTCCTTCTCAAAAACATATTTTCTATCCGGAATCAACTACGCTGAACAAAATGGCTATCTCAAAGTTTTGATTAGATGCGTTTGGGGAAATGATGGGCGTGGGGAGGGCTAGTCTCACTCCAATCAGTTTGACTGTTAAAAAGGGCATTAGAACTCTCAATTTCCAATCGAATGAGCCCCTTTTGAAGTTTCTACGACGACCCCTTCCATATGAAGTGGCCTTCTCTAAAGGAAAAAATAATACATAGTACATTGTGCCAATATCGTTCTTATATGCCCTGAGGTCATAACTGAAAACTCTTGCCCCAAGTGTTGTGGGGGAGTGTCCTCCTCAAAAATACATATTATATCTGGAAGTCAACTACGCTGAACAAAATAGCGATCTCAAAATTATTATTGGATTTGTTTGGGGGAATAATGGGCGTGGGTGGGGCTAGTCGCTCTACAATTACTGTCGAATATTAAAAATGGCCCTAACCCTTTGAATTTCCAATCGAATGAGTATTTTTTGAAGTTTCTAAGACAACGCCTTCTATAAAACCTTATATGCCCCCAGGGCATAACTTAACGCCCTTGCCCTGAGGGTTGTGGGGAATGTCCATCTAAAAAAAATATTTTCTATCTGGAAATCAACTACGCTGAACAAAATGGCTATCTCAAAATTTTGATTAGATGTGTTTGGAGGAATGATGGGCGTGGGGGGGGGCTAGTTGCCTTCCAATCACTTTCAACTATTAAAAAGGGTACTAGCCCTTTGAATTTTTAATTGAATGAGCCTGTTTTGAAGTTTCTACGACAACGCCTTCTATAAAAACCTTTTTTTGCCCCCAGGGAATAACTTAAAACCCATGCTCTGGCGGTTGTGGGGGAGTGTCCTCCTCAAAAACACATTTTCTATCTGGAAATCAAATACGCTGAACAAAATGGCTACTCCGAAATTTTTATTGGATGCGTTTGGTTGAATGATGGGCGTGGGGGGCTAGTTGCCCTCCAATCACTTTTGACTATTAAAAAGAACCCTAGAACTCTCGACTTCCAATCGAATGAGCCCCTTTTGAAATGCCTATGACGACACCTTCAAAGTGAAGTGCTCTGCTGTAAAGGCACAAAATAACAAAGGATAAATTGTGCCAACATTGTTCTTATACGCCCTCAGGGCATAACTTAAAACCCTTGCCCTAAGGGTTTATAGGGAGTGTCCTCCTCAAAAAGATTTTTTCTATGTGAAAATTAACTACGCTGAACAAAATGGCAATCTCAAAATTTTGATTGGATTTGTTTGGGGGAATAATGGGAGTGGGGGGGCTAGTTGCCCTCCAATCACTTTCGACTATTAAAAAGGGCTCTAGCCACTCCAGTTTCCAATTGAATGAGCCCTTTTCGAAGTTTCTAAGACAACTCCTTCGATACGAAGTGCCTGGGTATCGAGAAAAAATAAACAAAAAGAAACACATTGTGCCCACATCGTTCTTTACTTAGGCAGCGCTTGCGCGTTGCCTATGATAAAAAAAAGCATTATATGTTAACAATGGGCAACTTGCATAGCTTCCAGCCCTCGCACCAGGCTGACGGTTGTGAACCCTAGACGAATAGTTTGTTAAACTTTCGATTGTCTTAAAGAAAATGCCCATCTAAAAATTTTGATCGGATATATTTGGGGAAGAAAAGGCATGGGAGTGGAAGCTCTCCGGTCATTTTTCACACTTAAGAACTAGAACTAGACTCTGGAACTTTTGACCTCCAATTGAATGAACCTTTTTCATTACAGTATTGTGTGTTAGTAATGAGCAACTGGCTTAACTTACATACTTTGCCCCGGAAGCTACTGGCGGGGTTGTTAATCCCGACATGATTATTTGACCTTTGAACTATTTTGAATAGAATGGTTATTTCAAAAATTTGATCGGATTTAGTTGGGCAAAAATGGCGGTTAGGAGGGAGACGCTGGTTGCCTTTTGATAACCTTTGATTCTTTAATAGTGAACTAGAACTTTAGATTTCCAATCAAATGAGCATCCTCCAAAGATTTTACGACCATTCCTTCCATAAGAACCATTTATTTTAACAATGGGTAAATTACTTTTTTTTCAATGAAGTACAAATTATGTTCTGCTCTTGAGAAGGTATGGGGTTTGTCAGCCGTATTTATGTTAATTTCTGCTTGTTTATAGTTTGAATAATCGGTAAATATTGTAATTTCTGTTCGTTTTAGGGTTTCAATTATTTATTGATGGTGATTTGTGGTAATTTTACCCTTGATAGGTTATTTGGTTTTATTACTGCTCATTTTTGGTTTTATGGAGCTTTTTACTTTTCTCTGAATAGCCTATTTTGTGGAAAAAGTTTTTAAATCAATTATAATAAACAATAAATCATTGAAGCCTTATGACTCTTTCGTACAGTCTACGCTATAGCGTTGCATCGCTATACGTTGTTTTTTCGTAGGTGTTTTTGGATAGTTAAGACTTAGACAAGGAACAAGGAATAGGTCTAGTTTTGCATCGTTGGTTAATTCTAATTATCGCAGGTTCAGCTTATCTTATTTTTCCACCAATGGAGTTTTATAGCAGTCATTTGGGGAAAGCCAAAACAAAGTAATAATAGGACACCAGGCCCATCCTACTCCCCTTTCACTACCCTCCTTCAAAAGACATCCAATCAAAGTTTCAAGATAACCGTTTTGTTCAACATAGCTGAAAAATTCAGTAGCAATACCACTGAAATGAAAAGTCCCCCTACGACCCATGGATAAGGGCTGTAGTTTACACAGTTTGTTTATTGCTTACATATGGGATTTATGATTTGGAAAGGGGGCCGTGGCGTAATTTCGTAAGAAATCCTGGGGGGGGGGAGTTAAAGCCGATTTTCCCAAACCAAGTGAAAATGAGAGTGAAAAACGAAAAATGAACCGTATAGTACCATAGAGGCAAAGATATATAGGCTACTATAGAAAGCTGACCCGTTTCTCTGGATGCTTGAATTATGCAGGCTTATCTTAGTTTTGATAAGATTTTTGAAGATACTAAATTTCAGCTTGGGGAATTAAGTCTAAGGGTATTAAGGTGAAGCTGTTCTGATATCTTAAAAGGATTATGCATCTAGCTAAATCAAAACACACTATGTTCATATTGCTTGTAAAAAGGGCATACCAGCAATATTTCAGAAATGGTTTAAAGTATTACGTCGTAACTTACAGAATGTGATAAGTGGTATGTTAAACCAAACAAAAGGGAAAATGAGCATGCTACTAACACTACTACGACTGCTATGACTACTACTACTACTACTACTACGATCACTACTAAAAATATGGGTTTAGGGGGAAACATCAGGGAATACTGATGGTGGAGTTGAATCAAATGTCAAAACAATATGTGTATGCAGTTGTAAAAAGGCGTATTAGCAATACCTTGTGAACCACTTTGAGTATTATTTTGGAATTTTTACGTATGATGACTGGGATGTTGCACTAACCAAAAGGCATTATGTACAAACTGCTAATACTACTTCTACTACTATGATGACTACCCCCTTTTCGGGGCCCCTTCCTATCTTTAACAGGGACAAGTTCAGATTGACTATTCTCTCTCAATTTATTAACGTACCAGTACAAGATACTACTATTATGCCGTCTGGCTTCATCTTACACGTCTTTGGCAATTTCATCCATGGCCTCTACTTCACACCTCCTTAATTCAAATTTTAAAGCCTTTTCCACTTTCTTTAAATTCCTCTTAATTTCATATGATCAATCACTCATATAATTCTTGTACAAGCCCCTCTTTCTCTCTATTAAACGTAAACATTTTCACTAATATTCCTAGCTCCGTTTATAACTTTCTTCCCTAAAATACCATCAGCAACTTTACAAGAAATTCCTAAAATTAATTCATTCATCTTCTATATTGTCATATTTTAAACTCTCCACTTTAGTATTTACCTGTTCCTGGAAATTTTCTCTCAAGTCTATATCTTGGAGTCTATCAGTTTCGTCAACAAAACAAGAGTTTTTTTTTAAGAATCATATTGCCAGGCATTTATTTAAGGACTTTAAAAACAAACTATTCCGACAAGGTTTAACATGTAAATATTCTAGCTTGTGTTCTACCCCTTAATGATACTTCACATTTGTAGATGGTGAAAACCAAGTCCGAGGATTCAGTTGCAGGAGGGTGCAGTTGTACGGGGTTCAGTTACACGGGAGTTCGGTTAAATGAGGTTGAGTTGCACGAGGGTTCATTTACAGGTTTCAGTTGCTTGGGGTTCAGTTACATGGGGACTCAGTTGCAATGGAACCGTCTATGTCATTAGAGTTCAAGAAAACAGTTCAGTTTCATAAGTATGATACACAATAAACGTTCATCAATATTTATTTTCAGATTTATTCCTCTCAACTTTGTAAGAAAAAGAATTGGCACATCATTTATTAGTCTGCTAATGCAAAAAAGGTGCTCTGGAAAACTGAACAGACGGCTTCTGAAATTTAAAAGTCTCATTAATGTATCAATATTCTATAAAATTAGATTTAAAAAAAAATCAAAAGTGGAAAAAAAGTGTAATCTTAAATTAGTGAAACTAAATTAAAATTCACAAATATATTTATTCTAAGAAACAGCTTCTTTTCATTTCCAAACACCATCAATCTATTAAAATCTACTAGAAACCAAATATTAAACATACTTGAAAATAGCACCGTGTCTTTAAACAAAAGTGCATTTCAGATGTCAACTCGGGATGGCGTGGTCTCAAAGCGGTTTCAACTTACAGTGGTGGTACCGGAGGCCGCGATACTTAATGGTGAAGATCTATTTGTCAGTGCAGGCAGCCCGTTTACCTTAACTTGTATGGTGAAAGAAGTAAATATTTTAGTTTTTCTTTATACGTTTTGATTCATTTTTCTTTATGCATATTTCTTTGACCATATTTCTTTATAAAAATTTTCTTTGATCATATTTCTTTATACATTTTCTTTAGACCATGTCATACTATCTTACGTATTCAGGAAATGAGAAAAATAGCAAATTAATACTTTCTTTAAAATTAGTAAAATATAGTTAAATGTGTGTGGTTTTATACAGATTATTGGAATGGACATATTGCGCAGAAGATGATAATACCAAATAGCCGAATCCAAAGGAAGAGAATCAGAGTGGAAGGAGAAGCTATCAATGGATATCTCCTTCAGAAGTTTATCTATCATTTTCAAGCTGATTAAGGCCCGACCTTCTTAAATAACAGAAATGGCATTTTGACTTTTCTCACATCGGATAATAATACCGAGATTTTTGCTATTTTTCTCTAGACTTATTAAGGCAGCGTGGAATACAACACTGCCTTTCTATCATATGAGAAACAAGAAGTTGTGCAGGATGCTGAATTTTTTGAAGAGAATGATTAAAATGAAACCTAAACGAGCATTTGGAATATATTGGTAGTATCACCGCCTTCAGAAAATTCCTTTTTTGACATAACTCCTTGTTTCTCATTAGTAAGTGCAGCTTTTTCCCCTCCAAGTTCTCCATCTGCATGTGCATTTCTAATGCTTTTTACTTAGACCTTCTTTTTTTTAAACAAAACTGCCATTTTAACATGAAAAAAAGATGCAAATATAATATAATTCATAACATTGCAATTACAAATATAATTCATTGCAATTGTCATTGGCTTAAAATCTGCTCTGTTTTATGTATCTAACAAGTAAACTGTTGTGTACGTGCAGAAGGGAATTTTTTATATGAATATACCAAATTTAAAAACTGGAAAAAGAAGTTAAAATCTGTAAAAAAAACAAAGCTCACTTTTTTTTAAGTTTTTATTTAAAAGAAGACGTGACGTGTAAGTATTCCTCAAATTAAATTATTTTACCGTACTTTAAGATCTTCTCCTACTCCATCTATTTCTTTCTCTCTCTATATTTGTGTCTATATATATATATATATATATATATATATATATATATATATATATATATATATATATATATATATATATATATATATATATATATATATATATATATATATATATATATGTATATAGCATTAAGCTTCAACTATGTATCAAGTATCATATATGTATATACAGCATCAAGCATCGGATAAGACGGTGATTAGGGCCTAGTCTTAAGAACGATTCAGAAATGAGTTCCTGTACAATATGGTACACACAATATTAGTACCACCAAACCAATTTGCCTCTCTTCCCCCGTCTAACCCTCTTAATCTCGCTCTTCGTCTTTCCTTTTTTCTCTATACCCCAATAGCTTACTCTCTATCCCTCTCTCCTTATCTGTCCCCCTCTCTCTCTATTATTTTCACTTTCTACTTCTTTTTCTCTCTCTTCTTCTTCCTCTCTCTTTCCCTGCATGCCCTTTTCAATCAAGTGAGCCATATAAATTGTTTCATTTCATTGTTTCTAGGCAATACTCCCTCCTCATTATGTGTTATGGTATCATGAATCCCGATTATTAAATTACGCAGAACAGGTGGGACCACTTCACCAGATTTCAGCTGTTGTTGATTTAGACCCAGGGCCCCCAACTGTGAGCCGATTGACAGTTCCTGTGGCTCAGAGACAAGACAGTGGAAAATATACTTGTAGACCATCAAATGCACATCCTGTTACTGTTCAAGTTCACGTTGCCCAAGGTACGAACATATTTTCGCTGTTCACCTTATTTTTGTGGCTTTAGCTTAATTACCACCTTATTTTTGGCAATTTCAATTGTAAAAACCTCAAATCTCCAAAGGTAATTAAAGCAGGGTTTTAGAGAGCCTTGAAGTCATTTTTACAAGAATTCGAAAGTTTGATTATTACGAAAACATTTTCCCCCTAGAAGCATGTAATAGTAGAATTCTATCCAAATAATCAGTTTTTCTTAAATTACTGGTAATTTTCCGGGATTTCTAATTATTTAAAGTATCTCCGACTCGTAAAAAATGTAACAACATGCATATAAAAAAAATTTTGATTCGTTTTTTAAAGTTTCTTTTGTAAATCCCCCCAAAAAATACCCCAGCACCTCCCCCTTGAAAAAAAATCTGGATACGCCCTTGTATTATATATAAATATTTAGAACATTTTTTTCAAATTTAACCACCAACATTTAACTCTTTCAGCCACCCTTCCCGTTCAAATGATAAAGAAATGAAAATGACTTGACTTGACATTTTGAAATTTTGACAATCGAAATAACTTGAATTCCAATTTTTTTTTGTGCTTTTGAATTAAGTCGAATTCATTGAAATTAGCTGATAATTTTTTTTTCGAAATTACTGGTGGTATCCATATAATTTTAATATTTCATTAAAACTTAATTTTAGTTACTAACTTCAAAGTGAAAATTCGGTCCAAACGGGTGTAGCTCGTAAAAAAAGAAAAAAAACATTTCAGGAACATTTCGTCATTAAAATAGCCATCTTAAGTTTACGTCCACGGTTCAGGTGATGTTTTCCTACTCAATTTACGGTATAAATCTTTAAGTATTAGCCAGTTTTCCATCCAGATAAAAAGTCAGTTCAAGATACAGCCAATCTTCTGAAAAATATGTTAAGGGGAAAAACTTCTTGTGACGGTGAAATAAAAACGCATCAAATTTAGTTGATATTAACCTCTAAACATTTCTATGTTTAAAAAACTCTATAACCTTCAAAATTTCTTATCATAGGCAGAGCAATAGCGCTGCCTAAGTAAAGAACGATGTTGGCACAATCCATTATTTATTTAGTTTTTTGTTTTTTTAGACAAGGGCACTCCGTTTCGAAGGATGTGTCGTAGAAAGTTCGAAAAGGGCTTGTGCCCTTTTTAATAGTCGAAAGTGATTGGTGGAAAACTAACACCCCCCTCACAACCACCATTTCCCCAAACACATCCAATCAAAATTTTGAGTCAGCCATTTTGTTCCACGTAGTGGAAAGGTTATGTATTTGAGGATGACACTCGCCCAAGAGCCCTCAGGGCAAGGGCTGTAAGTTATGCCCTGGGGGCATATAAGATTTTCGTAGAAAGCGTTGTCGTAGAAACTTCAAAAAGAGCTCATTCGATTGGAAATTGAAAGGGGTAGTGTCCTTTTTCATAGTCGAAAGTGATTGGAGGGCAACTAACCCCTCTTTCACGCCCATCATTTCCACAAACACGTCCAATCAAAATTTTACGAAAGCTATTTTGTTCAACGTAGTTGAAAGTCCTGGAAATTAGGTATTTGAGAATGACCTCCTGGGGGTGTATAAAGTTCCTATACAAACTTTTGTCGTATAAACTTCAAAAATGGCTCATTCAATTGGAAATTGAGAGGGCTGTACCTTTATTAATAGTCGAAAGTGATCGGAGGGCGAATGCCCCACGCCCTTGACGCCCAACATTTCCCCAAACACTTTCGATCAAAATTTTGATATAGCCATTTTGTTGAAAGTAGTTGAAGGGTTCGGAAACTATGTCTTCAACGAATTATTCGCAGAAACGAATAATTCGTCATCAAATGGGAATTTAATTCCTACATCTGGTTCTTATATTGTACTAAAACTTCTCGAACTTTACAAGGAAAAGCGCGTACGAGAAATTTTGTCTCATTTTTCTCTAGCACAGTGAGTGTTATGTACTTGTCAGCGTCTCGTATTCGGTATAAGTGCTCTGAAGTTTTCTATTCTCTGAAAATTTTCCCGAAAAATCATTTTCACGCTTCTTATTTTCAATAGCGGCCTTTTTTGTTCCGCATCCGTTTTTGCGGATTATCAACATTTCGAACTGGAGTATTAAACATTTAGTTTTTTGGACAAGGTGGCTTAGCCTACCATTTTGTTTTATGGGTTGGTCCACCCCCCCCCCCCGCCTTGTCAAAGAAGTTGCATATATTTCCGTTTTAGCATTTAATGTCTTTTAAATGTTTGACTCATTGACACTCCCTTACGGGCGTCGCAAGCTTTAGTAAGGGTATCCATACCAACCTGATGATTTATTTCATTGGCTTGTCTATCTTTTCCCATTTTCTCCATACGAGCCTAATGAAGTATTTCATGAGCTTGACTATCTTTTTCAAATTTTTCTATATGAGCCTGATGAATTATTTCTTGGGCTTGACTATCTTTTTCGATTTGATCTATATAATCCTGTTTTATTTTCGTATACTCTAGTTACTTTCTCTCAGAAGTCTCCATATTAGCCTTTCTTTTTCTTTCTCTACTTTTTCTTTGGGCCTCTCTTGCTCTTCTTGGTCTCTTTGTGTCCAGAAATTGGAGATTTTCCTTCTTAATGTGGATTTTCTCTCTTTAAAAATTTTAATCTAACCTCTGAAATAACCGGAATATTCAAACTAAATTAGAGAATAACAATTTCCTTCTCTACAGTAATCTTTGGCGAGTGGAATATATCTCCGAAAAACGAATTGCAGGGATTGGACGAGAAAATAAAATGAATAACCGAAATGAATTTCACTAGTGGATTAGCTGGACTAAAACCTAAATAGAGAAACTACCCTGCAAAAAAAATCACGTATCTACCCCGGATACTGTTACTCCAAATATACTCTCCTCTTAGGCCGATTACTCAATAGGAGAGGTGTCTTTCACCTTCCTTATCAAATGTGCGCACAAAAATGACAAATTTTCCCAATTTGCCGTCTAAAATAAACTTATAACCTTCAAAACTGAAGATTATATCCCTGTCCGCCAATTCACTCAAATAATAACCCGATTTTCACATCTTCATATCCGTTCTTGAATCCTGTAATACTTTCTAATATGGAGAGATTCTCCCGATGTAAATTCAAAACTCAATTAATTTCATGTTATTTCATTTTATTCTCAAATCTTACAATTGTCTGACTATTCCCGCGAAAAAAGGTCGATTTTTGTAATTTTCTCTAATTTCTATATTTAATTAGGTTAGGCCTAAGCCTCCCGTTGCCAAAGGTACCCTCCTTCAAACGATGCTTCGTTCGTAGGTAGGAGCCTGGCTCATCAAACTTTAAACTCACAATCATTCAAATCTTTCTTTCCGTGCAAAACTTTCTTAAAGCCTACTACTTCTTGGCTACCTCCACCCGTATTTTCGGAAACGCTTGTTCTTTTGCTACCAGTGCTGCTGATAGCTCCTTTGATCGCTGCCACCAGTATTGGGGGGGGATTTGAAATTCCTTCTTATATTGGGGAAAACCTCAAATGTCACCAGAGTAATCTGGCAGTACCCCGGGAGGCTAGTGTAACTTCTACGCCCCATGGATTTCTGCTTGTCCCGTCTCTTGCGGTTTGCAAAACATTTAGGGTTTTTTGACAAATGTACTTCCCCAGTGTTATAAAAGTGCCACACTATTTAGCCCCAGGCACCACAAAAATTGAACTCCCCCAATTCCCTTTCTCTCCCTCGAAGAAATATCTCTTTCTGAGTATAGGGTTCTCTTTCTATACCAAGCTAACCTACGACTCTACCTAAGCTAATCAAAAAAGTCAAAAATATAAAAAAAGATTTCTTACTGTATTCTTCTTTAACTTTGTACAAGAACTAAAGATAATTGCAAAACCTTGGCCTTAGACGGCCAAGCCGACCATGGGCTGCGGGTGGGTTCTGTCCACAGATATACTCTTTCCAGCCAGTCCAAGCCCTCGCTGGTTACAAAATCAACTCACATGAATCCACTTTTTTGCCCTTTTCTCACCTCTGTCAAATTTTACCAAAAAAATGCTATCTAAAAGTTAACTTCTGTCCGGGTGACTCACTCGTAAAAGTGCGCTGTTAATTCGTAGCTTTAATTGCCTAAGCGATAAAGGAAAGAAAATGGCATGACCTTTATTAAGGGAAAATTAAAAATTACCACAAAGACGAAAGGGGATAATGACAGAACCAAAAAGAGGAAATAGAAAGGAGATTTATCTTAACAAAACAAGAGCCAAAGGTTCTAAGACCTACCTCCTAAGACAAATGGCCGCGAATCCGGTAGATTGGCTGGAAACTGGCACGTCATAAAAAATAATAAAATTATCACATAAAATCATAAAATAAATAACAGCCACTTCAAAATCACCGAACAGAAATGACAGTCCTTCAGCTCTATCTGCAGAGGATCTTTCCCGAGGGAGTCCACCCCCTCATAAAAGATCAAAACCTCTTGTGAGTTGATCAGACCAATATTCGATTTCTTCCCAATCTTCTTCAATCAAACCCGAAATTTAGTATCTCCCAATCTTTCCATAGCCCATTGTAGTCTATTCAATTGTATTTTATTATTATCTGTACTTTTTCACAATAGGCCAAGGGCCTTCTCCTACCTCCTCAGCTTTTCCATTTTACTGTAGTTTTAGTAGTCCCATGGACCTGTCTAATTCTCTTTCAATTTTTTTTTCTTTTTTTTTTTTAGTTCTAAGGGCACACCTGTTAAGCTAACACGAGCCAAGGAAAAACTGTCATGTGCTAATTGATTCGGTAAGACTAAGCGTTCACGCAGCTGAACAACAGAGTCAATAGAAAACTAAGCTATACGAGACATTAAAAACATATTAATGGGATTACGTTTATATAAGGGAAAATGAGTTATTATCATGTAAAACATCGTTTGTTGATTCTTTGAAGGGATTTGTCGTGCTTTCGAACCATAATTAGATTATTTTAAGTGGTTCAGCTATTTTCTGTCTTTCAAATAGCATTTTAACAGTACAATATATAACTATACATTGTTTTTCCTGTTGCCCCCTCCTCAAAACCTCGCTTCAATATTCCCTTAAAGGTTTAACTGGATCCCTTTGGCTAATTCTGAGATATTGTAAACAGTTGGAAAAATCAGATTGAGGTAGGGTCTTCTGATCTATTCAAGTTTGTGTTTTGTTCCCTACCCTCCCACACGCCCACCCCCCGCCTACTCCCAACAAAATGCATAATTTCGTGGCTTAAAGAATTATTTTCAATATTTTCGAGCTTATCCAAAGATGAATTGTGCCCCCCCCCCTCCAAGCCCGCCGGAAGAAATTTTTACAGGTGAGGGGGGCAAACCCCAAACTAACGGTGGTGGTTGGCTGACAGAAAATATATTTCAGGACATTTTTTCGTTGGAATAAGTTTATTTTTAAATACTTTTAGGAGAAAACTCTCAAATAAAAAGTGCAATTAAATTGCATACAAAGTGAAACAAAATATAGTAAATTTTAAACGACAAGGATTCCTGGCAAAACCATCATTTATTTAACCAATAATATATTAAATCGTTATGTATTTAATCTTAAAAGAAAATCAAACTAAAACCAAAATCACAGAAAGAGCTATTGCTTCCGTAGATTATAACAGATACAGACTTGTTTTTATGCAATTTCCTTCGCCTTAGAATAGTTTACAGAAAGAGTAAAGATACCAAAAAATCATCCTGTCTGCATAGATACCACATTTTGATTTTATACCGGCCATATAAAATGTAAATCTTTCATAATAGGATAATTCTCCCCCTCGAACTTAAATCTCTTATATTCTCAGACATTAAAAAAAAATTGAATAGCGAAAGAAAAACGAAATTTAAACTTACTATCGAGATGTCAAAATGACCCTTTTTCTTTTTATTGTCTTATTCAACTAAATACAATGAACAGGTTTAAAAAAATTTTGTCACAATAGAGTCTTCTCAAATAGTTTATGATAAAAAAAAAAACTGGAAGTAAAAAGTGGCTTGGGCCAATATTCATCTAAACTAAAAATGGAATTCTCATAAAAATCGCTACACCGGCAGTAATGGCTTCTTATGCTGATTCTAAATATATAAAATTCTTCCAGTTTATTGTTACCCAACCAAAACCAAAAATCTCAGAAAGTTTGCCTGATTTTTGAAATAGGGGAAACACCCTAAAAAAGCAATTGATCCTATTGAAAATCCCTTTATTAGATATATCATATCAGAGAACTCTACCGTTTCAAGCTGCAATCTTCAAAATGTGGAATTTCGCTTTTTTTTTAAAAGAAGAAACATCGTCGATGCCTGTTTATTTGTTTTGTTTTTTCCCAGGGGTGATTGTATCAAACTAAAGGTCCAAGATAATTGGGAGGGAGCTCATTCAAAAGTAAATTTAAAGCTCTTTTTTAAGTGACCATAGAGTTTGAGTCAGCGGAAAGTCTTGTTTTCTGCCATTTAAGGGCACCAAACTACGATTTTACGCCGAAGAGGACGAATTTGTAATCAATTTAAAATATGAGAAGTTAATTGATTTAAAAGTATCAGTAACTGTGTTTTAGGCTTCCCAGCTGCAAAAAAAGTAATTCCATATAGTATCAGTACTGGATCCGACCAAGTTGATTCGCTTTATTTGTAATAAAATTAGTAAAAAATTAGTAAAAAAAATTAGTAAAAAAATTTATTTGTAAAAAAAATCCTATTGTATTTCCTATTGGAATCATATTGTAATTTTTTTTAATTTGCAATTGGAAAAAAAAAGATTTTTCAAAGCAGTGAATAACTTTTTTTTAATGAGCAAGGTGTGGAGAAGGCGGCACTCCCCCTTATATACAGAGTAATTTATATTTGTTTTAAGTATTAACTTGCTCCTTACATCAGTTGAAAAACCTTTTCTATTTGTTTAATTACATTTCATGAAACTGTAAAGTTTTATAAATGCAATAGGCCTACTTTTGGTAACGCAGAAAAAACAAGTTCGTGGTAACAAACTGTAAGTAAAAAGCAACCCGGCTCAATAGTAACCGAAACTCTAAAAAAATGCATTTTGATACCAATAGATACATTAAAAGGATTGAATTATTATGCTGATTCCTAATATATAAATTTCATTGAGTTTAGTCTTACCCATCAAAAGCCTGAGAAAATCTACCAGCCTGAGAAAATTTTTCTGATTTTCAAAAAAAGGGGAGAAAACCCCCTTGAAGTCATTGAATTGAACTGAAAATCATACCATCAGATTCAGCGTATCAAAGAACTCTAATGTGGAATTTAGTAATTTTTTGCCAGAAGAAAAATCACAGATGCGTGTTTATTATTTTTTTTTCCAGGAGTGATCGTATCAACCCAGTGAGCATAAAACGTTGGGAGAGGGCTAATTCTAACGGAAATAAAAGCTCTAGTGCCCTTTTCAAGTTAACAAAAAATGGTGGGCAACTAGGCCCCCTCCAACACCATTTTCTCACAAAATCTTCCAATCAAAATTTTGAGATGGTTTCTTTGTTCAACATAGTTGAAAGGCCCAATAACTATGTCTTTGGAGGTAAAATGATCCCCTAAATCCCCTGGGGAAAGGTTTTCAGTTATAAAATCTGCCCATTGTTTGTGTATAGTATTTGTTATTGGGAAGTATGCACACATTTTTTTCGGTGGGGAAGGGAGGAGGAATTTTTGTTTGAAGGATTTACACGGGGAGAATTTTCCATGAACAGGGAAGTTTTCAGGGGGTGAGCTTTTCAGAGGAATCTTTACACCAGGTGAATTTGCCAGAATTCCTATACGAAATTTCTTTATATGTTATGTTTTGCTTTCTCTTTACCGATTCAATTTTACGCGTGGAGATGTTAAGGGTTATTGTCCAGGATACATTTTCGCCAGGATTGAATTTTCCAGAGAATATTTCTGTGGGGAGGGAATTTTTCAGTGGAGGGAGAGCCGGGTATCCTGGCGTTATTTAAAAAACATCAGAAATTAAATGGAAAAAACAAGTTTTTTCAACTGAAAGTAAGGAGCAACATTAAAACTTAAAATAAAAAGAAACTATTATGTATATAAGGGGGTTGCCCCCTCTTCAACACCTCGCTCTTTAAGGTAAAATTTAAATTTTGTCCTAGTTCTTTAAAAACGACTCCTGAAACACAAGGGTCGTTTAATTGGAACGGTAAGTAACTTTTTTTTAAGAGCCGAAAAACTGTAGCGTGAATGGCGAGGTGTTGAGGAAGGGTAAATCCTCCTCATATACGTAATATTTTTTGTTTATTTTAAATTGTAATGTTGCTCCTTACATTCTGTTGAAAAAACTTTTATTTTATTTAATGAAGCTTAGACACAAACATTTTCCAAACAGACACAAACATTGCAATGGAAAAAGTATGTGAATTAAAGTAAAAAATATATAAAAATGAAAAAAGTAAGTAATTACAAAAAAAATACACAAAACAATAGCCTGCTTAAAAAACTAAGATATAAACTCCCAGCATTCAGTTCTGTTTCGCCATGGCGAGGCGCAGGACGGATGATATTTAACAATATCGACAGTTTTGAACTTGGTTATCAACTACCAAAATATTTAATGCCTTTAGATTCAGTGTTTATAAAAAGTAGCGCATTATCACAATAGCCTGTTCAGAGTTCAACATTAAAACTAAACTGAATAAAATCAAATAAAAAATTTTTATTCAATATTTTTAACTAAATTTGAAATTCCAACAACTACCATACTTGACATATTTATGTTTTGTAACAGTAAGAAATTAAATCTTTTTCAAAGGTACAACTACATAAATACAATCACTCCTGGAAAAAAAATAAATGATAATAAAACACATGTATCCGTTCAGGGAAGAAATACAGAAATTCCCAGCATTCTGTTCAGGGGAAACATTTCTGATTATAGTGGCTTCATATATCAGCTCAAGGGTACTCTTGCACTGCAAGCAATAGTTGACGGCATATTTTTACCGAAGTTGTCCCTTATTAAGCTAAAATAAAAAAAACAAGTTTTTTCAACTGAAAGTAAGGAGCGACATTAAAACTTAAAACTAACAGAATTTATGCCATACATGAAAGGGCTGTCCCCTCTTCAACGCATCGCTCTTTACGCTAAAGTTTTGTATTGTTTTAAAAAATAAAGTTTTGAGAAAGAGTCAAACTTTAGCGTAAAGAGCGATGCGTTGAGGAGGGGACAGCCCCTTTCATATACGGAATAATTTTTGTTCGTTTTAAGTTTTAATGTCGCTCCTTACTTTCAGTTTAAAAAACTTGTTTTTTTTATTTAATTTCTGATCGTTTTTTAGTTGATGCAGCTTTTATTTTGGCTAACCGTCATTGAATAAGTAAACAAAATTTGCATAAAAATTTTTCTTTTCTTTTGCTAAATGGATGTCTTTACAAATCAACTTACGTAACTAACTTCGATATTCGTATATTTTTCTTCTGGCAAAAAATACAAAGTTGCAGATTTTTGCAGATATGAGCTTGAAACCTATGTAATAGAGTTTTCTGATACGCTGAATCTGACGGTATGATTTTCATTAAAATTCCTTCACTTGCAGGGGATGTTTCCCACCTCTTTAAAAAATCGGGTAAATTTTCTCAGGCTCGTAGCCTTTGATGAGTAATACTAAACATAATAAAATTTATATATTTAGAATCAAAATTATAAACACATTCTTTTGATACATTTATTGACATCTTAATTACGTTTTTAAAAGTTTCGATTACTATTGAGCCGTATCGCTTGTTTTTTTATTGTTTTTTTTATTACGTATATGTTATTACGTATATGAGGGGGTTCTCCCCTTAGTCAATACCACGCTCTTTACGTTAAAAGTTAAAAAAATTTGATTCACAAACCCCTGAATCACAAAGGCCGTTTAATTAGAATAGATAGCTCTTGTGAAAGCACTAAAAAAAACTGTAGCGTAAAGAGCGAGGTATTGACTTGGGGAAGAACACCCTCACATACGTTATAATTTCTGTTCGTTTTAAGTTCTAATGTTGCTTCTTACTTTCAGTTGAAAAAACTTGTTTTTTTATTTAATTTCTGATCGTTTTTTAAATAATGCTTGGAAATCCGGTGCCCCCTTCATAGAAATTTTCCTTACCCCAAGGAAACATCCTCCACTGAAATATTCTCCAAAGTGACCCCCTCCTCTAGCCCCCCCCCCTCCAGAAAAAAATCCTTCCAGAAAATGTCTGTATACTTCCCAATAACCAAAAAATAATTCTGGCAAGTCCGGCGCCCCCTTCATGGCAATTCCCCTTCCCCCATGACAACTTTCTGCATGGACCGATCCTGCAACGTAACCCCGCCCCACCCCTCCCTCCCACTATCAGAAAAAAAACCTCCTGAAAACTTCTGTATACTTCCCAATAACCAATGCTATATGTTAACATTGAGTAAAGTTCATAACTTTTAGCCCTCCCCCTGGGGACTTCGGGGGATTAAGTCATCCTAAAAGACACATTTATCATATTTTCGACCGTACTGAACAAGATGGCTGTCACAAAATTTTGATCGGGTGACTTTGGGAAAAAAATGAGCATTGGAGGGGGCCTAGTTTGCCCTCCATTTTTTTTGGTCACTTAAAAAGGGCACTAGAACTTTTAATTTCCGTTCTAATGACTCCTCCCACGATATTCTAGGACCACTGGGTCAATACGATCATCCCTGGGAAAAAGAAAAAAAAACAAAAAAACAAAAAACTAATAAACACGCAATCGTGATCTTTCTTCTGGCAAAAAATGGAAAATTCCACATTTTTGTAGATAGGAGCTTGAAACCTCTACAGTAGGGTTCTATGATACGCTGAATATGATGGTGTGATTTTCAATAAGGTTTTATTGCTTTAAGAGGGTCTTTCCCCCTTTTTTTGAAAATCAGCCAAATTTTCTCAGGCGCGTAACTTTTGATGGGTAGCACTAAACTTGATGAAAATTATATATTTGAAATCAGCATTGAAATTTGATTCTTTTGATGTATCAATTGGTATCAAAAACCCGTTTTCTAGAGTTTCGGTTACCATTGAGCCGGGTCGCTCCTTACTTACAGTTCGTTACCACGAACTGTTTGATTTCCTTGTGTTTTCTATAATTATACGAACTTTCTTGTGTACTAATAACTGCACTAATTACTAATAAACAAAAACACGGATAACCAAAAAAGCTAATTCTTTGATTGAATATTATTAACAGTTAGGCTCTTATACTTTCGTTATTTACTTACGATTTGTTAGAATGATGAATATAATTTTTTTTTCCAACCAACTCATATAAAAAATGTTTGTGGAAAACTGGAAAGAGGTCACTCAGTCACAAATTAGAACCTTTATTTTCCTTACTAACGGTCAAAATCTAGTGGTGCGTTTGTGTGTTTGTGTTTACGTTTGTGTGTGTTTACGTGTGTTTATATATATATATAGTTCTACATTTATCATAAATATTATACTAAAGAATTTTGTTCTTCCCTTGCTTATAATTTTTGGAACTTAGACAATCTTTCACTAATGCCTAACAAGTTAGATAAGTCAATTTTGTATCTCTTCGCGACATGAATATAAAAGATTTTGCCCTCAAGTTCTGCCTCCTTTTACAAAAATAGAAACAGGTTGTTATTTTACTCTCTCAAAATCCAATTCCACAACAAACTACAAGTTTTAAAGAGACGAATCCTTGAAGAATTATATTGAATTAGATGTAGGTCACAGGGCTGTATAGCCTGAATCGATTGATTAAGTTTTGAAAAACTCTTTTCGTGCCATCGTGACAAACAATTAAGGATAGGACTGCGATCACCGAATATTTATCACCTAATCAGGTAATTTCCCTGTTCCAACAATTCAAGCAGTTAAGAAAGCCTGATAGGGTTAATACCTCTTTTCAGGAGCGACTTGATATACTAAGAAAACTAGTAATTTTCTCTGGGTTGTTATTTTCAAGTTTTAGTTGAAAATAACAACCCAGCTGCTTCAGTTGCTTCAAGTTGCTTCAGTTATATTCTTAACTGAAGCAACCTGAAGTCATAATAATACACCGGTCTGACAGAACTAATAGCTTATAAATTCAAGCCTCTTCGGTATGTTCCAAACTAGAAACCCTTGTAAGCAATCTGTATTTAATTTATCAATGATATAAAACACTATTTTAGGCAAAAATATGGATTTTGCCTTTTGACTCTTACAATTCTTTGGTGGATTAATAAAAACTAATTTAATGTAAAGTAATGTAAATACAACTTACAGTCTGTATATAGTCCGTACAGTCCCTACAGTCTTCACAGTGTTTAGCTGCCATGTCTAAAGATCTTACCTGAGATTTTCACACTTCTGATATTATTGCCAGAAACCGTTGGCTATGTCCCCAAAGGGGGGAGGATCAATAGGGCAGTGTATGGTACAATCAAGTTTTAATTCTTCTTATCTATATGTCCTGCTGATCTTCCTTTTGAGAACAGCTTAACAAACAGTTTTTGGTGCCTACCTGAAAAATGTGAAAACATCAGTCAAAATCTATAGGCGTAAGAGTGAAGATATGGAAAGATGCCGAAAAAAACGTTGTAGTTTTGCAAAAAAGCATCCATAATATTTTGTTACTGGAATAGTAAGGGTCAATGAAAACAAAATTTCACCGAAAAGTGTTTCCTAGGATGTAAAATCTTAGTGTATCTATTTTCTTATTTTTGGAAAAAGGGCAAATAAAAGATTTTCAAGACCAGATTGAATTGTTCTATTTCGATAACTTGGGTGAGATGTGAGTAATTTTTTTTACCAGAATCGAAAATAAAACATTTTAATAATAAACAAAAAAGTTTCCATTAGCAATGAAAAATAAAAACTTCGACTCTAACTTTTGCCTTAATTTAAGTAAGTTTTTTTTATTGCAGCTATATATTATATATTCATATATTGGTTGATTTGCAGCTTATATATTTTGTATATTTGCTTATTTTGTATTTTGTGTATTATATATTTTGTATGTTTATATATTTTGTATATTTTCAGCTTATATATTTGTTATTGCTGGATAATACGAACCAATTACGTTTGTGATTGATAGTTGACGTTAAAATTCTACACATTTCAATTGTTCTAAACCATTATTCATTCTGTTGTTTATGAGTCTTAAAGGATTGTTTTTATAATTCATATCCTTTTAAGCCTTAGACAATCAGCTTACTTACCTGACTTATTGCAAGCGACGAAGAAAAACTGTAGCTGAATGGCTAGGAACAAAAAAGACTTGGAAAAGATTACAACTTCCTTTTTCATTAGTCAGAAAGTTCAAAGGTAATTCTATTACTGGGAACAATGAAAATGAACAAAGCTCTTACTGTGTTGCATTTTGAAGTAACGGAAGAACTCTAGACATCGTCAGAAATAAATTTAAAGTATAATCTAAAAAAGGGGGGAAACCAGGCAACCCTACTATGCTCAAGACTCTCTTACAGCCAATTAAATAAAAAAACAAGTTTTTTCAACTGAAAGTAGTTAGCAACATCCAAACTTAAAACAACCAGAAATTATTAAGTATATGAAGGGTGCTGCCTCTTCCTCAGCACCTCGCTCTTTACGCTAAAGTTTTTCAGTACTTTAAAAAAAAGCTTTCTTTTTGTTCCAACTAAACAACCCTTGAGTTTCAGGAGTTGTTCTTAAAGAGTTGGGACCAAATTCAAACAGTAGTGTAAAGAGTGAGGTCTCAGTTGAAAAAACTAGTTTTTTTATTTAGTTCTTTTGTGAGCTGCTGGGCAGAAGTTGTAGTAGGAGCTATTGCAGTCTGAGTAGTAATGGCTATTAGGCTCGTTGCCTTGTGTAAAACTAAAATTCCTTTTTTGTGGTTTGTAAGCTTTCTGCCAAGCTAATTTTGAAAAATTCAAAAAATGAATATATATATATATATATATATATATATATATATATATATATATATATATATATATATATATATATATATATATATATATATATATATATATATATATATATATATATATATATATATATATATATATATATATATATATATATATATATATATATATATATATATATATATATATATATATATATATATATATATATATATATATATATATATATATATATATATATATATATATATATATATATATATATATATATATATATATATATATATATATATATATATATATATATATATATATATATATATATATATATATATATATATATATAAATAAATATATATATATATATATATATATATATATATATATATATATATATATATATATATATATATATGATATATATATATATATATATATATATATATATATATATATATATATATATACGTATTCATTACGTATATATATATATATATATATATATATATATATATATATATATATATGTATATATATATATGTTAGCATTACGTAGTGCATATACGTATATATATATATATATATATATATATATATATATATATATATATATATATATATATATATATATATATATATATATATATATATATTCAAGGTTCTTGGCGTTTACCCCACTTGCAATTACCCCTGCCTCGGAAAATACCCCCCGAGAAAATACCCCCCGAGAAAATACCCCCACAGAAAATACCCCCCTCCGTAAAATACCACCCTGCAAAATACCCCCACGGAAAATACCCCCCGCGGAAAGTACCCCTGAGAAAATACCCCCCGCAGAAAATACCCCCGGATTACCGGGGGGTTCTATGGAGGGGGGGAGTTACACTGGGGGGTTTTACGGGAGTATTTACCGGGGGAGGGAATACGCTGGCCACTATATTCAAACAATAAAAGATGAAACAGCGGAGAATTAATCTAAGACTGAGAAATTTTTAACCTTAGATGAATATTTCGGCTCTGTGTCCAAGTGCCGTATTCAGCGAAGCATCTATAAAATAAGACTTAAAATATAATAAAATAATTAAAGCTAAAGTTAAAAGTGTCCCAGAATCATTTTTTCAAGGAAGTTCAACCAGAACTGAAGATAAATCAACACGAAACGGGGCAATCCATTCAGATAAATATAAATCAAGAATATGTTTTAATGCTGTTCTTGCTTTGTTTGTGCTTTCCTGAGCATGGCCCTTGGATATAGCGCTAAAATATTCATTTAAGGTTGAAAATTTCACATGTCTTGTAATAATTCTCAATTTTTTTTACCTTTGTTGTTTGTATGATGAACAGTCAGTGGGGTCTGTGTCATCGTTTGCGTGTATGTACATTGTTTCTCTGGTATATAAGCGACAATTTATTTTTACTACTTCTACTTTAGCCACTTCTAAACAATTCTCCAAAGATTTCCATTTTCAGAAATCCAGCTTCAGTATAATTTGGGGTATCTGGTGTTTCTTTTACTGCATCTCAAAATATGTATTAAAAAATCTTAAAATACCGTCTTTATTCATCCGAGGGAATTGTTCAAATCGATTAAGCCAACTATTTATGATAATAGAATGAAAACTGGAAAAACACGGAAAACAACTAAAGGATGGTCATACCTAAGATTTTTCTCCAAGGCGAAAATACAAAATTTGGTACTTATGTAGAAAGGGGTTTGAAACATTGGCGAAATGGTTCTCAGGCATCTTGAAACTTTATCCCTTCACCTTTTTACAGATGATTTTTTAATTCCAGAAATCATGAAGATTTTCTTATAATGATATGTTTTGGTCTATAGGTAATAGCCTAATATTTAGCTAATTTTAAATGGACTGGGAATTTTTACTAACATTAAATAAAAAAAAAGTTTTTTTCTATCTGAACGTAAGGAGCAACATTAAAACTTAAAACGGACAGAAATTTTTCCGTATATAAAAGGAGCTGTCTCCTCCTTAAGGCCTCGCTCTTTACGCTAAAGTGTTTTATTGTTTTGAAAAATAGAGTTTTCAGAAAGAGTCAAACTTTAGCGTAAAGAGCGAGGCGTTGAGGATGGGACAACCCCTGTCATATACGGAATAATTTCTGTTCGTTTTAAGTTTTAGTGTCGCTCATTACTTTCAGTTAAAAAAAAACTGGTTATTTTTTTTTAATTTCTGAACGTTTTTTAGTTATTGCAGGTTTTGATTTTGGCTCACCGTACATAAATAATTAAACAAAATTTATATATTTATTTTACACTTTTTTGGTTAAATGACTTTCTCGAAAGTTCTTTAATTTTATTTACGAACGTTTTTATTAGTAATAAATATACGTAGCTCACGAATTATCTTCCGTAACGAACTTCTATATTCATATATTTTTAATACGTAGGCTATATTAGGGGGTTCGTACCCTAGTCAATACCGCACTCTCTACGCTAAAGTTCAAATTTTATTCCAATTCTTTAAAAATGACCCCTTAATCACAAAGGCCGTTAATTAGAATAATAACCTCTTATGAAAGTACTAAAAAAAACTTTAGCGTAAAGAGCGAGGTATTGACTAGGGGGAGAACCCAATCACATACGTAATAATTTCTATTCGTTTTAAGATCTGATGTTGCTCCTTACTTTCAGCTAAAAAAATTTGTCTTTTTTATTTAATATTAGCCAGCCCATTCAAAATTAGCTACATATTAGGCTAGTAGCTATATACAAAAACCTATCATTATAAGAAAATCTTAATGATTTTTGGAATTAAAGAAATTGGAATTGAAATACAATATAGTATTATATTATACATTAGTTTTACCTCCATTTGTATTGTGTTTTATTTTGTTTTTACCATATCGGGTTTTATTTGTGCTAAGCAACAACTTGATTTTATTAAATGTGAGTTTCTTTCTTTCTTTATTTTCGTGTGGCACTTCCTGATCTTTTTAAATTATTTTTTGTGTTTGCTAACTATTTAATATAGTTCTAGTTTTATTTTTTTGATGACAAACGTTTTGAGATTTTATACCAAAACAATCTCAGTTTTATTAGCATACGTTTTTCACTTTTTACTGTATTAATTAAATTTTTTTCCATTATTGTTTTTATTCCTCATTTCCATTGTAAATGAAAATGCAGTGTAATCAAAGGAATTATTTATTTGTTATTTGTATAGAATTCCATACAAGCTCCAAAATACACTTTTCTCTCTGTAAACTCTTATCATATTTATATTTTTAATTTATATTGACTCTTATACAAGTTCCCAATTTAACTGGCCTAATTTCCATATTTGAAATCTCTTAGATTTAAACCTTTCTAATTAGTGTAAATACTATTTAAATTATAGTACATGACTAAAATTTTACTTATTAACTTTACTTTATGTAGTGGTAAACCCTACCAGGGTAAATAGCTTGCCATGTGCTGTTTAGCTAAAATTGCCATGAAAGAGAATTAAAATCGTTTGTACTGACTCCCACACAAATTTCCCATTTTACTTTTCTCATTGTAATATATCAAGTTGTATATCTGAAAATATAATACTTTTGAGCATATATATTTTTCATTTATAATGAAGGTATGTCACGGTCTTAATCAGAACTTGTTACCAATATAACTGTTCAACTTTATTTTTGTAGCAGGATATTTTATTAAGGTAAATAGATTATTCTGCTGTCGCTGATAGAATGGCTATGAAATATTATTTGATTGTTAATTTTTATTCAATCTCCAGAAAATTCTTACTATTCCTTGTGTAGTTGCTGGATTTTGAATTTCCCATCTTAGAAAATTAGATTTTCTTAAGTAATTCTATTTCATTAGCGGTAACGTACTTTGTTTTATGCAACCGTGTATTTTTACTTCGAGAAAAACTAACCTTTCTTTGTGAGGGGAACTTTTTTACCAACAAAAATTGCACCACACTAACCAGAAGTATCATTAAACCAAACTGAAATTATTTATCTACGTTAACCCCAGCACAAATTCCCAATTTCACTTTTCTCATTGCCATGTATTTAATTCTAATATTATATATTTCTGAGCAGAAAAGAATTTGAACCAAGGTACAGTTTTGTTTTAGTGTTTAGTTTTTTTGTTTAATTTGAACCAATATCCAGTTTTGTTTTAGTGTTTAGTGTTTAGTTTTAGTGTTTAGTTTTGTCATAATGAAGGTAGGTCGTGGTCATGACGAGTTGTGCATTTATTATTATTTTCAGGTAATGAAATGGCTGCTATACAGGCCACAGATGGCTCTGGAACACGGTCTTCATCAGCAGAAAGTCAAATTAATGACCTGCACAATCATTCCAACTTTTTAATTATTATTACACTTGTTTATTTTATAAGAAATTTGTGTTTATGAACGACCGGTTTTATGGTTGTTTTTTTGGTTTTTTAGTGTTTCATCGAATGAAAATGTGTTTTCATCGATGTTTCATTTGTGAACGAATGAAACATTATTATGCTGTTGTTGTTTATATAACGTATTTTTTCATCCGAGCGAAAGGGTAGTAAGTTGCTAAATAAATTTAGTTAATATTCCTAAATTGTGTTTTTAATCAAGGTTAGTAAAAATACTTACACTATTACTTATCACCAGATCAACTTCATGACAATACAGGGGGAGGGGATGGCAATTTTTCATTTTTTATCTCTTCTTTATGGAGATACAAAAAAAAATACATTCACAGCATCTAGAGCGGATCATTTTTTTCGTTAATTTTCAATAGAAATACTCACACAGGTATTTTTTTAATATAAAGGGATTTGATCCCCCGTCCCTTAATTTGGGCTACTTTGTGCTTATGAATAGCATTTCCCAGTTTAGTATAGCCGATATCCTTTTTAGCAGATACAAGAGTTATGTCAAAACTTACAGTACACCTATTATGCTACATTTTTTCATTCTGAATTATTTAATTAAAATTTTCATTCAGTTAAAATAAATCTACTGTGTATTACATTACTTTCAATGAGTTTCTGCCCCCTCCGTTCCCACAGCTAATATATAAAACCAAGAGGAACCTTTAAAATATTTAATAATTTCATCTAGGTCTTGCTTGTATTTTGAAGCTTTGGAAATAACTTTTAAAGAAATATTGAATAAATAACTATTAACAAAACTCATTCTTAACTTGAAAAGGGTTATGTTTTGCCTAAAACCATAATATTCGGACAGTTTGTAAAAAAGTAAAAACCACTAACCTCGTGATCCAAAGCCTTCCTGTTGCTATATGTGCTTATAGTTACTGCCAGTTCAAAACCAAAGAACAAAGTCTAATTTTTCGGTAAATCATAACAGAATTGTATAATGTTTACAAATGGTTAAGCCAATTGATGGAGAAAATACTCAACAAAGTAGATGTATTTTTCCTTAAGTTTAGTAATTTATTTTGTCCTCTAAATTCTTATCATAGGCAGCGCAATCGCGCTGCCTAAGGAAAGGACGATGTTGGCATAAAGTATTATTTTTCTTTTTTTTTTCGATGAACCAGGGCACTTCGTATCGAAGGAGTTGTCGTAGAAACTTCAAAAAGGGTTCATTCGATTGGAAATTGGAGTGGCTTGTGCCCTTTTTAATAGTCGAAAGTCATTGGAAGGCAACTAACACCCCTTCTACGCCCCCCGTTTCCCCAAATACATCCAGTCAAAATTTTGTGAATGCCATTTGGTTCAGCGTATTTGATTTCCAGAGAGAAATTATGATTTTGAGGAGGACTGTCCCCCACAGCCCTCATGACAAGGGTTGTAAGTTATGCCCTGGGGCCATATAAGGTTTTCATAGAAAGCGTTGTCGTAGAAACTTCAAAAAAGTATCATTCGATTGGAAATTGAAAGGGCTATTGCTCTTTTTAATAGTTGAAAGTGATTGGAGGGCAACTAACCCCCCTCTCACGCCCACCATTTCCCCAAACACATCCAATCAAACTTTGGGGATAGCAGTTTTGTTAAACATAGTTGATAGTTCTGGAAATTAGGTCTTTGAGGATAACAACCCCCCAAAGCCCTCGGGCAAGGGTTGTTAGTTATGCCCTGGAGCATATAAGGTTTTTATAGAAAGCATTAACGTAGATTTCAAAAATGGCTCATTTGTTTGGAAATTGAAATGGCTAGTGCCTTTTTTAATAGTTGAAAGTGATTGAAAGGCAACTAACACCCCTTCCACGCCCACCATTTATCCAAATACATCCAATCAAGATTTTGAGATAGCCATTTTGTTCAAAGTAGTTGAAAGGTCCGGAAATCATATCATTGAGGATGACACTCCCCCCACAGCCCTCAGATTAAGGGTTGTAAGTTATGCCCTGGGGTCATATAAGGTTTTTATTGAAGGCTTTGTCTTAGAAACTTGAAAAAGGGCTCATTCGATTGGAGATTCAAAGGGCTAATGCCCTTTTTAACAGTCGAAAGTGATTTGAGGGCAATTAGCCCCCCTATCACGCCCACCTTTTCCCCGAAGACATCAAATCAAAATTTTTTGATAGCCATTTCGTTTAGCGTAATTAAAAGTTTTAGAAATTAGGTTTTTGAGGATGATAACCCCCTCAAAGCTCTCAGGGAAGGGTTATAAGTTATGCCCTGGGGGCATATAAGTTTTTTTTATAGATAGTGATGTTGAAAGGGTTATATGTTTTTTATGTAGAAAGCGTTGTCGTAGAAACTTCAAAAAGGGCTCATTCGATTTGAAATTAGAAGAGCTTGTGCCCTTTTTAATAGTTGAATGTGATGAAAGGATAACTAACTCCCCTCTCACACCCACCATTTCCCCAAACACATTCAATCAAAATATTTTTGAGGATGACACTTCCCCCCCCCCTTCACAGCCGTACGGGCAAGGGTTATATGTTTTTTATATAGAAAGCGTTGTCGTAGAAACTTCTAAAAGGGCTCATTCGATTGGAAATTAGAAGAGCTTGTGCTCTTTTTAATAGTTGAATGTGATGAAAGGATAACTAACACCCCTCTCAAACCCACCATTTCCCCAAACACGTCCAGTAAAAAGTTTGAGATAGCCATTTTGTTCAACGTAATTAAAAGTTTTAGAAATTAGGTCTTTGAGGATAATAACCTCCTCAAAGCTCTCAGGGAAGGGTTATAAGTTATGCCCTGGGGGCATATAAGTTTTTTATAGATAGTGATGTTGTAGAAACTTCTAAAAGGGCTCATTCTATTGGAAATTAGAAGAGCTTGTGCCCTTTTTAATAGTTGAATGTGATGAAAGGATAACTAACACCCCTCTCACACCCACCATTTCTCCAAACACATCCAATCAAAATTTTGAGATAGCCATTTTGTTCGACGTAGATAAAAAGTCCGGATATTATATTTTTGAGGATGACACTTCCCCCCCCCTTCACAGCCGTACGGGCAAGGGTTATATGTTTTTTATATAGAAAGCGTTGTCGTAGAAACTTCAAAAAAGGCTCATTCGATAGGAAATTCAAAGGGATAGTGCCCTTTTTAATAGTTGAAAGTGATTGGAAGGCGACTAACCTCCCTCTCACGCCCATCTTTTCCCCAACCGCATCCAATCAAAATTTTGGGATAGCCATTTTGTTAAACGTAGTTGAAAGCTCTAGAAATTAGGTCTTCGAGGATGATAACCCCCTCAAAATCCTCAGGGCAAGGGCTGTAAGTTATGCCCTGGGGGCATATAAGGTTATTATAGATAGTGATATTGTAGAAACTTCAGAAAGGGTTCATTCTATTGGATATTAGAAGGGCTTGTGCCCTTTTTAATAGTTGAATGTGATTAGAGGATAACTAACACCCCTCTCACACCCACTATTTCCCCAAACAAATCCAATGAAAATTTTGAGATAGCCATTTTGTTCGACGCAGATAAAAAGTCCGGATATTATGTTTTTGAGGATGATACTCCCCCCCCTTCACCGCACAAAGGGCAAGGATTGTATGTTTTTTATATAGAAAGCGTTGTCGTAGAAACTTCAAAAAAGGCTCATTCGATAGGAAATTCAAAGGGATAGTGTCCTTTTTAATAGTTGAAAGTGATTGGAAGGCGACTAACCTCCCTCTCACGCCCATCTTTTCCCCAAACGAATCCAATCAAAATTTTGAGATAGCCATTTTGTTAAACGTAGTTGAAAATTCTAGAAAATAGGTCTTTGAGGATGACAACCCCCCAGAGCCCACGGGCAGGGGTTTTAAGTCGTGCCCAGGGGGTATATAAGGTTTTTATAGAAAGCATTGTCGTAGAAACTTCAAAAAGGGCTCATTTGATGGGAAATTAAAATGGCTAGTGCCTTTTTTAATAGTCGAAAGTGATTGAAAGGCATACAATACCTCTCCCACACCCACTATTTATCCAAACACATCCAATCAAAATTTTGGGATAAGCATTTTTTTAAAAGTAGTTGAAAGGTCCGGAAATTATATTTTTGAGGATGACACTCCCCCCAGAGTCCTCAGGGTAAGGATTGTAACTTATGCCCTGGGGGCATATAAGGTTTTTATTGAAAGCTCTATCGTAGAAACTTGGAAAAGTGCTCATTCAATAGGAAATTCAAAGGGGTAGTGCCCTTTTTAATAGTCGAAAGCGATTTGATGCCACTAGCCTCCCTCTCACGCCCACCGTTTTCCCAAACACATCAAATAAAAATTTTTAGATAGCCATTTTGTTCAACGTAATCAAAAGTTTTAGAAATTAGGACTTTGAGGATGATAACCCCCTGAAAGCCCTCAGGGCAAGGGATATAAGTTATGCCCTGGGGGCATATAATTTTTTTTATAGATAGTGATGGTGTAGAAACTTGAAAAGGGGCTCATTCGATTGTAGATTAGAAGGGCTTGTGCCCTTTTTAATAGTTGAATGTGATTAGAGGATAACTAACACCCCTCTCACAACCACCATTTCCCCAAACACATCCAATCAAAATTTTGAGATAGCCATTTTGTTTGACGTAGTTAAAAAGTGAGGAAATTATGTTTTTGAGGATGACGCTCCCCCCTCCCCCAAAATCCCTAAGGGCAAGGGCTGTATTTTTTATATAGAAAGTATTATCGTAGAAAATTCAAAAAGGAATCATTCAAACGGAAATTGAAACGGCTAGTGCCTTTTTTAATAATCAGAAGTGATTGGAGGGCAACTAACCCCCTCTCATGCCTACCCTTTCCACAAACACATCCAATCAAAATTTTGAGATAACAATTTTGTTCAACGTAGTTGAAAGTTCCGGAAATTATATCTTTCAGGATGACACCCCCCTTACAGCCCTCAGGGCAAGGGTTGTAAGTTATGCCTAGGGGCATATAAGGTTTTTATAGAAAGCGTTGTCGCAGAAACTTAATAAAGGGCTCATTCGATTGAAAATTGAAAGGGCTAGTGTCATCTTTAATAGTCGAACGTGATTGGAGGGCAACTCAACCCCCTCTCACTTCCACCATCTCCCCATACACATCCAATCAAAATTTTGAGATAACGATTTTCTTCAAAGTAGTCTAAAGTTCTTGAAATAATGTCGTTGAGGATGACAACCCCCCTCCAATCCCTCAGGGCAAGGGTTGAAAACCCCTCAAAACCCCTATGCCTTCCCAAGGCCAGAACATAATTTGCTCTTTACTGAATAAAATGCAAAAGAATGTGCATTGTTGGTTTAAAATACATATACTGATATTTAGTAATCAAAATCTTAAAATTAATTTATTTATTAAAGTTATAAAAGTGAAAATATATAATTTCTGTTTTTCAGTAAAGTGCAATTTATGTTCTGACCTTGGGAAGGTATACGGGTTTTGAGATTCATGTTAATTTTTGCTTGTTTTGAGTTTAAATCGGTTATTTATTGTAATTCTTGTTCGTTTTGGGTTTCATTTATTTATCGATGCTGATTTGTGGTAATTTCACACTTGGTAGATTATGTGATTTTATTTTTGCTCATTTTTGGTTTAATGGAGTTCTTTACTTCTTTTTTTACACAGGATGGCTGGCCCCTTGCCCCCATTGCACTTCCTGGCTGAAGGGCCACGAAACGGAGATCAGCGTTGCCGGTTTGGACCTTAAGGGTCTAGTGCCGTCATACTTACTTTTTTTTTACTTACTTTACTTTTCTTCGAAAAACTTGTTTTGTGGAAAATTTTTTTTACATTAATTCTAAAAAAACATGAAATGGAGTTCAATAATAACTAAAAACACAATTGAAATCATTTTTGATGTTTTCTGTTTTGGACAGTAACAATAATAAATAGTCACAGTATTCTTGAGAAAAATAGTCACTTTAAGTTACTCACCAGTGAATATGCAATGCTTCGAAACTACTATACTATTCCCTCCATATTTATGCCCCATTTCCCTATCCCCTTGCTTCAAGATCAGCACGCTATAGTTTTATAAAAGTACAAGCATAAACACAAAGTACAAAACGTAGAACAAAACTTAGTCAAAAACAGCCAATCATCTGCAGAAAAGAAGTCATATTTATTTATTAATAGTTAATTTGCTTCTTTATTTATCGTCAGATAGCCTTATCAGATTCATTAGGGACAATCCGACAATTTGCAGCAAACAATAAAAATACAACGAATTCGAGCAGAACTAGTAAGTTATTGCCTGGGTAGCATGAAGTACAACGGCATTAGTCGACTAACCGCTAGAGGTGCTGAGGAATCTTCACTATGGTTTTATATCTCTACTAGAGATTAAACTCCCTAGTTGGCAATGCCTCTAAACTTTTAAAATGGTTTGGCCCAAGAAGATTTTTTCGTCTAGAAAATTGATTATGCTTTCCTTAGTGACGGTCTTAATGTGAAGTACTGCAGCAAACTTTGGTTGTCTTCATCAACAAAAATGTTGATTGGTTTACATTTTCGTTTTATTCATTAACTATCGGTTCAAAGTTTTAGTCGTCAGTCCCTCGAAACTTTGAAATCCAATATTATTTTTTGTCCTGAAAATGATGACACGATCGTGAACAACAGTCTCAAATACGCTGTCTCTGCTTAAACAAACTTGATACCCATTAAACATTTTGATACCCAATTTATGTTGTTGCTTTCAAAATAAACCACATTCCCAAACTAAAGTCATTTTGCTCTGTTTTGTCATTTGTTTTAAATTTATTGATAGTAAGAACAAATTCCTTACGGAAGCAATTTTTTAGCGTCAGAAGTGCATCAGAAATCAGTAATATGAAATTACTGATTCCTTACTACTGAAAAAACTGTTAGTTTCTTAAGTTTTTAACATGCTACACGGACTCTTGCCAACAAGACACTCCCCATAATAAAGACTAAAAGAGATTTTTACAGCCTTCAATGCCTTCAATACATGTCAAAATCAATAACTGATACATAAAGCAAGTAAAAGTTGCAGATTCATTATCGCCAAAGATTACCATATTTTAACATTCAATTATCAGCCTAAAACAAAACAACTGTAATCATATTGACACTGTAAAACTTAAAAATACTGATCAGATGAAAAAGTACACATTTGAATCTAAAAATTTCCAACGTTGTAGATATTGAAGGTACTTTGATATAGCGTCATAAACTTAGCGGAATGCTCTCAGTGCACATATTTTCCCACTATATGTATCTGCTACACCAACTGATACTTCTGTATTTCGTTTTTCAATCATGCACTTAAGCCTCAGAAATGCAGTCCTAAGTGCATACCTTTGCACTTTCAGTCAAAGAGTGCAATTATGAAGAAATCCAAGCACTCGAACACTTACAGCGGCAACAAAGAGACCAATTTAGGCCAGGCTACAATCCAATGAAGCTGCCGAATCAAAAAAGGTTGGACTGCACATAGATCCCCTGAAATTTCACCTTAATACCTCTAGCTTGTTTAAACGCAAAGCCGATCCAGTATTCCCCTTTTTACAATAATAAATCATATGCAAAAAAAATGGGGAAACTCCATTGTTTGAAATCCTTTTCCCGGAACATTCGGGGGGATTGGCATCCCTCAAGGCATAGTTATTATACCTTTGACTATTGTTTAGATTTTATTTCAAAGTTTTCATCTCTGCTGGAAGGACGAATCTAAATAGGGCAAGTGGGAGAGGGATTAGCTACCCTCAAATAACTTTCAAGCATCCCCCTGAACGTGCCGTATCAATTGCTGTATTGACAGTGCTGACAAAGGAGTTGTCAACAGAAAATTTTAACAAAAATCTTCATCTATTTTTGAACTGCCATAAGAATAAAAATCCAAGAAGGTTATCATGTAAACTTTTAAATACTATTTAAAGGGGTAATAACATAGGTAAACATCTTATCATAACTGCTGCAGGTAATTTCTATCTAGGTGGGAAAAAGTAACTGTATATAAAAGTTTAAAGCCAGAATCTGAGGCACAGAAGTAAAATAAACCCTCAATAGAAGGTATGAGCGGCAGTGCAAAAGGCTTTAATTTGCTTTCACCTTTGACGGACTGTATGTATCGCATATTACTTTCAACGTTTTCAAATCTATAATTCTACCTTAGTTCCCTCATGTCTTTCTCAGGAATATTTAAACTAGAAATTGTCACTCTTACATCTAGAGGTTGTTTCTGAGATTTTCACACTTCTGTGATAATGCCCAAAAAATGTTTGCAACTGTTGTAATAATGTCCAACTGTTCTCAGTTGGAAGTTCAGCAGGGCAGTATATGTTCAAAAAACAGTTTGAACCTCCAGATCTACATTCCCAACTGACCCTTCATGTAGGAATAGCTTAGAAAATTGTATTGTTAATCTTGTCAGTGTTTGGAAAATGTAAAATATTACCTTGGCTGTGACGGCCATGATATGCTCTCAGCCTATATATGATTCTTCTATCCTTGCCTAGTCTTATAATTTAGAACATTCCGGAACAACAACTGCTTGGAAACATAAATTCCAATTTCATAAGGCAGCTAACCATAAGAAGCAAATCAAGTCTTGGAGATAGAGAAAAAAACCATGCAAGAACTTGCTTGAAGCAAGATTTGAAAATCCAACTTCGAATTTCTTCATCCAATCTTATATTGCAATAAAGATTTGAAAAAAAAAACTAAGCGACCCATTCTATATTATAAAAACATTTTATTTTTTTTAACTAAACATGAGTCCTACTAGTAGGCATCACCAACTCACCACCGTTATTAACCAAAATGTTAATAACGTCATTAACAAAACAGTCGTTTTAACCAAAATGATTGGGGGGGGGGGGGGCGAGTGATTTTACCGACTGGCTGGTCATTTTTACAGACTGCTTTTTGTCAATAATTAAGATAATGTCCGTTTCGAATAAAATACGTAAAATCGCTGCACGAGTCGGTAAAACCGCTGCATTTACCAACCGAGATTCAGATCTTCGGTATATATCATGTCACTATTTTAATGCTGTTTGTTTAACCAAATGGAAAATTGTGGCATCATCTGTAAACTCACGGCAGGAGTCGGTAAAACTGCTGAGTGTACCGAACAAGTTCAAAACTCCTGTTGATGATATGTCATTATTTTTGTGGTCTTCAGTTGAATTGAAGAATGAATTTTAAATTCGTCGGAAAAATCATGGCACAAAGCGCTACGATTTTACCGAACTATTTTTTTTACCGAGTGACCAAAATATTTGGGGGGGGGGGAGGGACCCCACCCCCACCCCATATGTGACGGCCCTGTGGATAGCATATATAAACTTGTTGAGTAACCAGCGCATCAGTTATTTATATGATACAAGGTCTGGCAAAAGTTAAAGGTCCAATAAAAAAAAGAAATTTTACAATGGCACTACTTCTAGCTTATACTTATATAAACTATATATACTTACATAAACTTATATAAACTATATATACATATACATATATACATATATATATATATATATATATATATATATATATATATATATATATATATATATATATATATATATATATATATATATATATATATATATATATATATATATATATATATATATATATATATATATATATATATATATTATATATATATATATATATATATATATATATATATATATATATATATATATATATATATATATATATATATTAACGGTTTCTATCACCAAATTTCTTGCCTTATGCAGAGTTCCCATCACAACTGGGTAACAATTCTTCTTTTTTTTCGCTTCCTTCAGCGACTTTTGCTAAGCTTCCACATTTGTTTTCGTACTTATAAGGTTTCTTTTCTCTTTTTTTCATCCCTTTCCTCAAGTGCTTTAATTAAAAATTTATATATATTTTCCTTCCCTTTGCTTGTGAAACTACAAAACTAAACTAGTATTTGTTAGCTTTAACAAAGGTAGTTCTATTGCTCATTACGTCGTAAAATGCCATATTTTCGAAGCATCTCTACTCCTAAAACACTCGGAAACGGCAGCTTCTAACCTATAATTTTTCGGACCACAATTTATCTGCTTCCTTTGGTAAATTGTAGCAGTGTTATCCTTGAACAATAAGTCTATAGCCTGTACCTGTAGTAAGGCTAAATTAGGACCCTATTTGCCATTATTCTGCCTCAAATTCTTCTGTTTCTACCAACGTTTCAAGTAGTAAGCTTGTATAAGATTTGAAGGGTACAAGATTGAACGGTACAAGAAACGGGACAAGAAAACCTACGCCTGAGACGATACAGTTACACGTGGACATTGCAAAAAAGCGTGCAAACCTATAAAGTGCCCAAACACGTTTTGAGAGTATAGTCGAGATTGTATAACACAACCAGACTGGTTTTTGAGGCAACACCCATTTTTTAGGGCCAATCAGAGACAGCGGTGGTTATTCTATATACGATAACTTGATTGGTGATTCGATTTGAATAAAAGGAGTAATATTCATTACAATTCATATTAGGAAGAGAATTGAATTCAGAGAGAATAGTTTATTTGAGAGGATATTAGTAGAGAAAATGAGTGGTGCATTTACATTATTGGAGATTGATGGTGGAGCCGGCAGCAGCAGCAAAGATATATGAATACCAAATTTGGCTGTGGAAATAACCGGAGGCTGTAGACTATGCCTTGAATGGGACGATATGTATGCTAGATACGTGATTTCATTAAGCAAATTTAAGCGGGAGGAGCATTTATGTTTTGCTATGAAACTGAATATTGTGCATATAAATAGACTTCAGGCAGCATTAGATGTGCTAGTGAAATATTTTGATGAGAACAAAATGCATCAGTGAATATTATTGTTGTAATTATGCTCAATGAAATTTTTTCTAAATCAAAGGTACGTTTCTTTCTATAGTAGACTAGTGTATATTTTTTAGAGTAGAAAAAATTCTGGTTGGTCTGAAGTTGGTTTTGAGAGTGTTAGGACACTAAAAAATAGATTGATTTGAGAAAGAGCGAATCATAAGGAATCTAGTGCTTATGGAAAAACGTTTTATTCTAGATGATGATTTTCTCGAGCTGTCTCTTCAAAGGAAGATATTTTCTCAGGGAATGCTTATCGATATAATGAAAACTGATTCTCCATCATTAGACTATTGTATGAAGCTTTTACGTCGTGGTCCAAATGCATTTACTCAATTTACTGATATATTAATCATGAAACGACAAAATGATATTGTGGATATGCTTTTAAACACTAGTTTAGAAATTTAGGACTTTTTTTTCATGAGAGAGATGGTGTTTGAGGATGATTTACTCCTCTCTCTCTCTCTCTATCACAGTCAATTTCTTGTTGTTGCTAGCTCAGTTTCATTGTGGCAGTAAGAGTGTCAACACATGAAAAATTTTTCCAAACATGCCCAATATGTATGTACACACTGGGCAGCTGGTCATCATGTGAGAACCGCACAATGATTGATGAGTATGATGAAAAGTGTAGATTATGCAACCCGTGTAAATTACATAGAGGATATGCTATACAAGTTAAAGGTTGTAATTTCTGTCTTGAAGAGGTGTGTGACTCTCATCCTAAAGGGCACCTATGCTCCAATTGTCACTATGATAAATGTAATCAGTGGGAGAATACATATCCCGGTATGATTGGAAAGAATCCTAAGCGTGATTTTAGTTTATTGCTACGAGATTGGTATCGTCGTGGTTTTAGATTGTTTTGGGAGGAGGAACCGGGTCAGCGATTCAACTGTTGGAAAAACAAAAGAATATGGTTTCTACGTTATCGTCGTGAAGACAATGGGTGTTATGATTATAAGCCCACTGATTTTTATTTGGCTGTGACGGAATGTGATTCGCCACTTGAGGACACTGTTTGTGACATTACTTCAAATAAACAAATTGAAACATGTGAATTCTATAGAATGAATGAGAATAGTATCATTGACTATACAAAGAGATATGACAAGAGTGAAGTTACACTCCACTGTAGAAAATTTGACCCTGACATTTCAGTACATCAGGATCAGTATGCTGTGAATTCAGAAAATCTACCTGCATTAGTTGCTGTCGAAAAATACGTATACCTAGTAGAAGATGTAATCTAAAGAGTAGAAAAGTCGTTTTTATCATGTATATACATTTTTTTCATTTATTAATAAACAATTTCATATACATTTTTGGAATATTTTATTCGTAGGGCACCAAAATCAATATTAAATACGCTTGTAAGTATATTTTCCTCTAGAAAGTCGTTCAATCGAAATAAGTCAACGTAAATGTCGAGAAACTGCTTGTAGGTATAGCCACGACATCTGAACATGAAAAAGAGTAGTACATGAAAGCCCCATGTCTTACTCGTTAAATGCTGTACTCTTCGTTGATTCTGAATAATAGTTTTCCCATTGCTTTCAATAAAGTTGCTGAAGTAGGGAGTATAGAATTTATACGATAGGCCAAGAGGATAAAAAAAATTCAATATTCTTCGCTGTTTGAAATATGCATAGCCAATGGCCGGTCTTCAAAGTCGATAGACTGCTATTAACAATGATTAAGGTATTGTTAACACTTGGAATTTTTCAATTAAGACCGATGGTATGCAATAGGACTTGTACTGGTACATGTATGGATCTATACTAAATACTTTGACTATTTGGTTTGTGTTCATGGTGCTAGGTCTAGTAGAACACTGCCGTCGGGTGTGGTTTCCCAATAGGTTTCAAATTAACTCAATGATATTAGCGAGATATTCTCAGTCAAGCATCGGCAAATGTACACTCTAAACGTACATTCCCTGTTCGTACTACGCTCATATCCTGAGTCCCCAACAAGTCCAAAACAATTACCTCATAATTTTTTGAAAACATTGAATCGGTTATTCCATTTTCAAATAGTTGACAGTCATGATCTAGGGATTGCATGGTCAACTCGTACAGAGTTCTATAGGATTTTTTGTCAAATGATAAAGTGTAGAGTGGAATCCCATTCACTTTGCACACAAGGCTAGATAGACCATAAAATTTAAATCGTGGTGGGATTCAGTCCAGGATCCAACGGCACTGCCACTCTTCACAAAGGCCAAAGACAATTATGATGGGATTTCTCCATTGATAAATGATGAATCGCTATAGCTACGAGAGCCTGTGGCAATGTGGCGTTGATTGAAGATCGTATGGGGGACAAGAAGTTTAAGATTATTGCCATTGGCCCTTAGCTTTCCCACTGCCAATGCAACAGAGCTCATAACCTCTTGTTTTGCGGACGTGGAGAATTACCGATGTGATAATGACATTTGCATTGGGTGCTGCAGGATGTGTTTTTCTCAAAATGAAATTCGATGGGGCCAGTTGCAACTTTATTTCAATCTTGACATTGGGGGGTAGCCATTGGGATATATTGAATATCTCATGATTTAATTTTCCAACCAGATGATACTCCTGTGTCACTGCAGTAGTCAACTCTCCTTCAGTATCAACACCTGATCGATATTCATAGTCCAATGACTGTCCTCACAACTCCTTGTATGCCTTTGGTGTCATCATCATAAATTGTATGTAGCTTGCATAGTTGGATAAATTATTGCTAGTGCTCACCAATGTTCCATTAATAAATAAATTAATTTGTTTAACAGGTTGTGTAGAATACATTTTTCGTAGGAGAGACCATCGGAAATAGTTGGAGTTGTATTATCTGACTTTTTCATCACCGCAACATTTAAATCAATAAATGTTGATGACAAATCAATGAAATAGTCTTCATTGGAAAATATTTGAAAGTGTATATTTTCCGAGAGGGGTTGTTGGGGGTGAAATTGTTCATAGTAGCCATACTTCACACTGACATCAACATTTTCAGCATTGAATAGATTCAATGAGGAACTGATTGATGGATATGATTCTTTGTGGGGGAGATAGGTCATCTTAAGAGAAGAAATCCTTCCTTGATCTAACAGTGTTTTTCTTCTTCTGCTTATTGGTCTTCCTTGTTTTATTCCTCAAAGTCCTTGTTGATGACCTTCGCTTCCCGCCTGGGTGGAGACTGATGAGTGAATGACGCGAACACATCCTTTTCAATCCCTCCCCATTTTCCCGAGATTTTAATTGCTCACCAACGGCTCTTGCTGAAATCTAATATTTTCCTTAACACTCTCCTTGAAATTCTTGCCCGACCCCCAGTCCTGTAGTGTTGAGGCAGCATAATTTGATGCTGCAGGTACAAGATATTTTCTGGCCAGGGGTAGTGCAGAATGAAATAGCCTAGCAAACCAGCTACCAAAACCAAAGCCAGACATTGTAGTACGCCCCTTGTAATAGTCCAATCCATTGCCTATTTTACGTGGACTCAGAGCACCGACATAGCAATCTATATCGGGACAGACAAATGGAATTCTTCTATTTTTCATTTTAGGTGTTGGTGACGTCGACAATGGGTCGAAAATGACATTTAATCACTGCTAAGCCTTTTGTTATTGCTAGAGGATCTCCCAATTCACTTCTTAGTGTTAACTGACAGAGTTCCAAATACGAAGTATTTACAGGAACATACTGAAGATGCATAGGAATGTTACATAGGAATCTTTGGGCATTGTCAATATCTTCAACACAGATCCAAGAATCAAAATCAGAGTTGTATCCTAGCCACCGAACAAGTAACTGTTTCTTACCCCTTCGAGTACGAGTCTTTAATATCTTTTCAGTTTGATAGATTTCACTATTATTTTTAACCTTTTGTAGTTCATAGTCATAAAAGCCACCGAGAATCTCTTCCTCTTTGGTATCGCGCAAACGATAAGTTATGGGTTTAGTGTCTAGGCTTTTGCCACTTTAAAAAGTTCTGTGGACCACAAGTAATTCCCCTTTTCAAAAACATTAGTTGTTCTATTAATTCGAACAGTATCACAAGCATTGAATTTATTTTTCTTCTTAACAATCGTTTCATTGGAATATTGTTTAAGAAAGGTGTCAATTGTATCATGATCAGAATGATGAACTTCCGTTGGGGTTGAGTTGGACAATGATCGATGAGGTCGTTGATTATAGATCAACATGACTTTATCTAAATCATGAACAAAACCCGGTGTATTTTTCAATGTACAATATCTTGAAATTAAAAGCCGAATAGTTCTTATCAATCGTTCGGCCAGTGCAGCCTTTATAGGACTATGACTATGATAGAGCATTGTATTATATTTCGTTAGTAATTTTTCAACATTGGGATTAACAGATTTACTACCGCGAACCGTATGAATTTTTTTATACGAATCCTGTTCAAGAATAATTTTTATACCTAGAGCAACGCTAACGCCTTTCTATGAACGCACTTGAAATGCATATTCACAGCGATTATAAACACTGCTTTCAAGTATAATGTACCTGCACGGTGTATTGTAACGTCGTTGAATCTCATTTAGAGTTAGGAGATCTGCTTGCATTATATGCAATGGGAAAAAGGCTTTAGTTTTTCGATAATGAGTAGCACGAAGTCTATGATTTCTATGCAGTGTGTAACTTGATTCATTTTGTAGATAGTCTTGTAATCTTTTATTAGGAACACCAGGTACCATGGCAAGAATTGTGGGAGAGTTTAAACTTTCCGCTACACCAATATTTTCATCAGGATCTTTCAGAAATTCAACCATTTTGAACTTAAACAGGTTGTGTAACGTCCGCTACCCTTTTGTATACTAGTTGTGGTTGGTGATGGGGGTGATGGTGACATGATACGTTTTCGCTTTTGTCTAGCTATCAATGGTGTGCTGCTCCTCCTTATTGTCAAGTTTCCACTGGGTGTGCTAGTATTTTCCAAGATCGATTTAGAATCTTCTTCTTCTTCTCCTTCCTCTTCATATTTTAATGGTGTTAATGATGACGATGATGCATGTTCATTTAATTTTTTTAGAATTTTTCTATTGCTAATAAGACTTTTTGGGAAATTTAATGTATTTAGAAAGCTGTATAGATGAGTTTCAAATGATAATATTCCTTTACGATTTATAGATTATAGATTATTCTTTACGTAGATTATAGCTCTTGCCCTGAATTATAATCCCTTTCCCATTGCTATCAACTTGAATATGATCTTGACCGCTTTCCATGAGATATGTTATGAGTCGTTTAATTTGTTCAAGATATGAGTGCAGCATTAGATTTCCAAATTTCAATCCAACTAAATCCAATTCCTCCGTCTTTAATTGTGTTCCAGCAGCAGCAGAATCCTGAGGAGATGATTCTTTTTTGTGATCAATACCACTTGCCTTATTACGACAGAGCTTATGTTTGTCCACTCGGCGAAGTGCATCTTGAAGTAAAAGCAGTTTTTTATCATCTTCAATATTCTAGTTGTCAATGAATTTACTCAGATTCTACGGGTTCTACGGGTGAGAGAGCGAGTTCTATTGGAGTCAATTTATAGGGTTTTGCCATTCTCTCTCTTTAGGCAGTAAAAGTGTGAAAAAGCTACCACCCGCCTGAAGAAGACGTTTCTTTTTAAAATTCTTTCCTTTCCTTTTAGAGGCCAATGTACGTACAATAGAACGATGTTGCTTTGCCTGTTGCTTAACTAATTCTGGCAGTTAAACATTGCCCTCGGTCAAATTTAAAAAAAGTTCAGATATTAGATTAATCAAATCATTGTCAATACCATGTTCGAGTATGGCTTTCCTAAGTGAGCGTTTTGAAGTGCTTAGAACTGAAAATAAATGTCTATTTTAATATAGTTTCTTCAGTGTCATGATAGCAACTAATAGGTCTTTTTACTGTTCACGGGGAGTTACACTGTAATTTCATTGTCGAAAATATCTGTGACTACACGCAGATCCTCGGGTGTATTTTGATTAAGATCCAATACGATATAGCAGTAGGGTTTATTAATTGCCTGATTGTATGCTGAGAGAAGAAATTTAGGGTTGCCGGTGTATATCTGTTTATTGAGAGTTGTTAGCGAGCTAGAATCACGAACAACTCTGTAGATGATACAGTAGGTGCAGTTCAATGCAAGTATTCGCATACATTTGCTCTGATGAAAGAGATTGTGTAGAAGCAGAGTAACGGAGATCTGTTCATGATGAGAGCGAACAGTGAACAGTTGTAGCATTTCCTGGGACTATTATTCAATAGATTCAGCCAGATCGTCAATAATCAGCCAAGAGTTTGGTTCAATAATGCTGAAAACATCAAGTCCCTGTATGAATTGTATCTGCACCAACCCCGTCGTGCCAATTGCTTTTATTCTATCGTATGACTCCAAATACTGTAACAATAGTAGATTTTTTTTGGCTTTTCCACAAACATTTTATCGCAATTTTAATTATTTTAGTTAGGAGTGTTGTTGTGCCTGACATTGACGGTCCACACAGAAATGATCTGAATGGTGTTTTAAATTGATACATGTTCCCTTCAACAGTTCACCTAGACAACTAACTGTAGACTATAGCTGTCTAATGACTAAATATTTTCCCTATTACTACTATTGTACCATTGAAGAATTGTTAGCATTAATAGAAAAGGCTTGCTCGTGGCGATCGAGATTTCTCCTATCGCGCCACTTGGAGATCAGATTCCTTAGGGAGCATTTACCTTGGAGACTGGCTAACTAGTTACCTATTATCGGACCAGACTCGGACATACAAGAGAAAATAATACTTATGAAAAGACCCTGGATTTATTAGACTTACCTGCTTAGTTGTACAGCAATGTGTCACTTCAAAGACAATAATGATGATAGAGTTTATTTTCTGTACCAACTCTCTTAGATCTAACTTAACATTCCAATTAAAAAACACATTTTCCCCACTCCCAAACGCAGTTCTTTCGTCCTGCGCTCTAGGGACTGCCTGCCATTGGCTCACGTGCCCCAAGGACACGAACCCTCGTCCAATAATACGTCTTAAATATTTTTGATGATTTAGGCGTTCACACGGTTCTTATCGTTTAAACGTCCTTAAAAATATTGTGCGTAGCACTTTTCTTAGTGCTCACTGTCTGAGCGAAATCCAAAGACTGCAGTTTCTTGTCTTTGCTGATTAAGGACTTTTTCATTTTTGAAACTAGATTTAGCTTAATTATAGAGTCCGAACTAAAGAAGGAACTTTATTTTGGTATTTCAAGTATATCGTGTTTTACTCCCGGTACATATCACCCTGCCCATGAAATAATGACGTCCCGTCATTCGTTAATGCCCATCATGATTTTTAACATTTTTCAATTATTTTTCTTATTTTATTCTATATCCATATCTAAAATTAATCTACCGGACTAAGATTATTTTTGGTTATAGGTCAGCTACTATACTAAAGATTTTTTTTTTTTTTTTCTATATATAACACTGATTACTTTTAATTTTCCAATAAGTTTGGGACTATTCTACTTTTAAGTTAGTTCTCTTTTTTTTTGCTGTATATATTACGTAATACATACTATATGAACAAAGTTAAATGAATAACATAATAATATTACACCTAATTCTAATTGTGGTACATACATAAATGATTTATAACATACAGTATTTGGTTCAACATATTTACAGATGACATTAAAACACTTTCACTATTTAGACTTTAGCATTGTCAAAGCTGTTAGGAAATAACACATGTAGCTTCACATCTATTCATCACCTTTCATGTCCTTAGTGTACTACACCCTTCTGTTGTAAATTACGGTCCTTCACTCCTATTGTCCTGGCAAAAATTTCGAAGCACTGACGTTATGGTTTCTTCATGGAACAGTTTGAGTCTAGTTGTCTTTACACGGTAAGTTTTTCCTAATAGTCAACTGGGAAATGACCGTTAAATTTCGTTCAAATGATCAACTGAGAAATGTTTCTTCCCACTATAGGTGTTGGTGTTTTTCTTCTCAGCATGTCGTTTTTAGGATTTTTGAGGCACATAGAGAATGTATTCTCGCGTAAAATTGTTCATTTGTGCCATTTGACACGGGTTGTCGTCATACTATAGTGACTCTCTTAATATATTGTCTTTAAATTCAACTTCAAACATCTTCAACTATCATTTAACTTCAAATATCGTTAAATATTGTTTATCTTGTACTGCTCGATGGTGTTCTCAGAGTTAAAGTTCAAATTGTCTTTAATTTCTGCTTCAAATATCCTCAAATGTCTTTAAGTGTCATTTAAATTTAAATATCGTTTATCATGTGCTGATCGATGGAGTTCTCAGAATTAAACTTCAAATTGTCTTTAATTTCGTCTTCAAATATCTTCAAATGTCTTTAAGTATCTTTTAACTTCGATTATAGTTTATATTGCGATGCTAGATTGATTAATCTTAGTTAAACATAACCGTGTATCTACCTTCAGCTTCAAAGCAATTAACTTTAAATGAATTGTAAATTAACTTTATATAACGTTTAATTTCGTGGAGATTCAATGTTAATACATATAATTTAAAATTCATATGTTTTGCATAGTGAGTCTCGACAGCTATATCTATATAATCATATATTGTACTGTCTGCTGGGTTTCTCAGCGTTCATGCGATTATATCGTTCTTTAAAACACTTGATACTGAGGTTCAAGTTTAGTGTTACCTGATACATAATATTGTTCATAGTTGAAGAAACGATGATCGAAGGCAACTGTTGTTTTCGCAGACGAAGCTGGGATGAGGTTACCTGGAGTTATGGTTAGTACTCTTTGTTGGTTGAGATATGATAAAATAGATATTACTGGGTCGTATCTGTACTGGGCAGCTTATTGTAATACTCAATGACCAAAGTGTCCATTTACTTTCCTGTAATAAAAACAACGCGGCAGAATCACATTTTCTTTGAAGTAAATACACATACAATAATTCACGCATTAATTGGGTTATAATTTCTTAGCTATGAGACAGAATTAAATAAATACACTAATATTAGTACTCACAATGAAAATCTAAAACAGAAATGTCTTCAAATTTGTTTTGATAACGAAAATATCGATATTAGATAAACATAATTTACCCTACAGTATTAAGTTTGAGGTCTGCTTTTACAATATTTTTCATGCCTGCATTGTTCACGCAAGTCCGTGCTGTATAAGAAACGCATGTGCAGCGTCATAACCACACGGTTTTACGCAAACGATACTACAATGAGGGAACAAGACATAACAAGGGCTAGTGGAGACCTCTATACCCACTAGTTTTCTGATGTCTTCCCTATTTCTTGGCTTAGACGTTTTCATGTGGCTCCGGGTTTATTCTCAGCATTTCAGCTGTTTCCCCGTGTTCTTCTTTTGGTTTTTCCGTAATTGCAAGTCCACATTGGTGCCTCATATTCACCTTTCGATAAGGTCATTAGATGCAGGATTCCAAGTTTGCCTGCGTAGATTCCAGTTAATGCTTGGCAAAGAATATAAGCATAATGAAGAACTGACATCAATATCTTTTTAGAAGGATATTGTTTGAGCAAATCCTTCAGAACTAAATAAATAAATATTATATTAAATTTTATTAGAATCCGTTAAGCGAGAAACACCTTCACATTAGTAGGGAATTCCTTGTGGGTTTTACTTAGTCGCCATTGGACATACACAGGGTTTCAATCCACATATCTTAACTGATTAAATGGTTTTATAATTTTACATATTATTATTGAGGTATAATTTCACATCCGCCGTGAAATTCTACATATAAACGTACCATAGGTTGTTTGGTTATAGTTACCAATAGTTGGCTATAGTCAGTATAGGTAAGATATAACGTGACTGACTTGCGAAAATATGTCACAGAAATTAGAGCACAATATATGTCATAGATAAACCAATGAAATTAAAGAACATTTTTGTCACCGAACTATAGAACAGTGATCTCTCTGTTTCTCTTTCAAAGCATTCTGATTCAAAAACGAAAACTTAACTAGCTCACAGAAGTTTATATTCAACCTTTAAGTATTTTCTTGACTGGCCCTGGTTGGCATAAAAATACTAATTTCTTAAAATTGAAGGAATGATAAATATACCTTCCTACGATCGTGTTAACAAAAAAATACAGAAAACAAAAAATGGCCATTAGTTCCGATCCCGGCGTCCCCCCAGAACTTGGCCCACGCGAGGTGTGGGTATAGGTAGAACACAAGCTTACTAACATTTGTTATTTTCTGTTCCAACCTTTCTATTATCCTTTGAAAGGGCATAGAAATAACACTAACAAAAATAAGACATTCAAAACTTAATCAAATCCTTACTTGGTTAACTCTAAATGCACACTTTTGAATTTATTATGGTGTTAAATTCATATCTTTGAAATTTGTCTTTACATTAATTAGGGATATTTCCATCTGTCAGGTTTTTTAACAGTTCTACCTGACTGTGTCGTTATTTTCTCCTCTGTTTCTTGCAGTTTTTTCTTTTTCAGGTTGTATAGCGAAATAATGTCAAATTTTTTGTATTTCTTTTTAAAAAAATATTGCCCTTTTAATTTCGTTTTTTTACCGTGTGAGGCTGCTGAGGTCGGCCTTGATTTTCCTATTTCTTTAGCTTCTCTTTGGTCTGAGTCCCAATCAGACTCTTCTGAACGGTGGTCAGACAAATTCAGATGAAGAATTTGAGAGGTGGCCCTTTGTGTGGTGTCACATGCCAGTCCGTCGTAAATTTATTCTCATCTGGAAGTAGACGGTTTATTCTCTAAGTTCTCGCCTTGAGTTCTCAACTCGGGGGATTTGAAAGATTCCTGAGAGTTTTGGGAGGAATCAATAGTTTTAGCGGGGTTCCTCCATTGTTTGAAGGCCATGTCTTCATGGGGATGGGGTATTCTTTGCAAGAGGGATCCCCTCCGTGAAGACCACGTCCAGTCGTGTTTAGGTTTTACCTTAGACCCAGTTATATCATGATATTGACCTTGCTGGTCATCCTTTGGAGTTTTAGTCCTGGGCACTGTACTTTGACTCGTTTTTATGGGAAAATTTATTAAATACATAGCTTATCGCAGGCTTGTTTTAATTAACTCTTTGAGAGGAGTTTTCTTTACAGTAATACCGGGGGTTTCTACAGCTCTGTTTAATTCTTCCTGTAATGACAGGGGCCTTTCTATTGGTGTTGTAGGGGAAACCATATCGTCTGGAAATCTTTTGGGGGGACATGGGGTCGAGATTATATCGGGGACTAATTGAGTTTTTTGAGATATTGTATAATCTAAATCTCCTGCGTTTGCCGATGAATAACTTTTTGGGCTTTTTGGCGTTCTTATTCTTACTGGTGTTACGGATTTTTTATCTGGAATAACTAGATTTTCCATAGCTAAAAATTCTTCAAAGTTTTGTTCATCACTTTCATTTTCAAAATAATCTTTTTTAATATTGATATGTTTTAGTTCTGACAATCTTGACCTAGGGGGCTCATTTTCCGAATCTGACGAATCAGTAGAAGAGGGATGGGATACCCATCTCTCTGGAAATTTGGCTGTTTTTATTCGGCTAACATGCGCCTTGTAAGTTTTCCCGCTATCGGGGTTCTCCATTTTAAATGTATATTCATTATCGTACTTTTTGACTATTCTGTACGGCCCAGAATATTTGTTTGAAATTTTTGTTCATTCCGTTTTCGTCTAGTTCCTTATGTAAACGGATTTTCCTTTATTGAAATCTGTGGTCCCATTGACTGTGGTTTTGTTTCTAAGTTGTTGTTCTATATTGTGTTTTTAAAGTTCTTGACTAACTGTTTTGTATGTTTTACTCGTCCTATTTATAAATTCTCGTTTATAATCTTCTGAGTCGTTATAAAAATGCCGAGATTCAATAATATCATAATATGGGACTCTAAAATAACGACCAAAAAGTAAATAAAATTGATTGTCTTTTGTTGCTTCGGAATAATCAGAGTTGATTAAGTTATTTAAGTAAGGTAAGAATTTATCCCAGTCGCTCCTATTTTATTTAGTATAAATACTTAGAACGTTAGAAAATATTTTATTTATGTTTTATATTTTTCCATTGGCTTGTGGATGGTACGGCACTGTCACCATTTTCTCTATATTAAGGAAAATCATTAAATCTTTTGTTAATTTTTCAAGAAAATTGCTACCATTGTCACTCAAAATTTTATTATTAAAGAAAAATTTTAAAAATATTTTTTATAATTACCTACTTTTGGCATAAGAAACTTGATTTTTTAATTCTTTTTCAAAAGTAAATCCGGAAAAATGATCTACAACCGATAGAATACATGTATGGCCTCTTCTAGAAACAGGTCAGCCTCCATTTGTCCCGTACAGGTCAAATGAGATGATATCGAAGGGGTACTGTACTACTGGGACCCTTCCCATTGGGGGATTTGGATAAGCTGGGGGGGTTTTTCTCAAATTACATTCTTCGCATGTGCCTAAAAATTCTTTAAGTTTTGTCAGTGCCGATTGAACGTAAAAGTATTGTTTTAACTTATGGAACGTTTTCATAACTCCTAAATGTCCACCTGTGTCCGACTTAAAAGATTCAAATGCATGCCCTATCAAGTTTTGTGGTAACACAGGTATTATCGACGTTTGGTGTATATTTGTATCAGTGGTCACAATCCTAAACAGCATTTCTTCATCAAGGTCGCAGTAAAAATTATCTATCTCTTTTATAATGGTTTTTAATTTATACGGTAACGCCTCATTATTCAAAAAATAATCAATTAGTGCTACGCACATTTCGTCCTTTTTTTGCTTTCTTTTTATATTTTCCAATGACAAGGGACAATAGTTAATCTTATTTTCTTTTACTGCGTCTTTGACTTTGTTTTTCTCATATCCATGTTTGCTTTTAGCATTGATAGCATTAACTTCATTTTTTTCAGTTTCCGTCGGGTCATTTTCTGGATATCTACTCAAAAAGTCGCAAGCTGCGTTTTGTTTTCCCTTTAAATGTTCAAATTCATAATCTAGGTCTTGGATTTTCATAATCCATCTAGCTAGAATGCCCGTGGGGTTTTTAAATGTGTGCAGGTACTGCAAGCTTTTATGGTCTGATCGTAAATATAAATTTTCTACCAATTAAATAATGCCTAAATTTGTCCAAGTGGTGGATAATAGATAGTAATTCTAAGTTTGTGGCGGAATAACTACTTTCGCCCTTTGATAAAGTTTTACTTGAATAGCATATAACTTTTTCTATTTGTTTAGGTGTTCCCTGTAGAGGGTTAGGGTTTTCTACTGGGATTGTTTGCGAAAGGATAGCGCCTATGCCCTTCGAGCTAGCATCAGTGGTAACGATGAATTTTCCGTTATCGAAATCAGGGAGTGATAAAATTGGTTCAGAAGTGAGTGCCTTTTTGAGTTGGTCTAGGGAAGTTTGAGCTTCCTGGGACCAGGTAACACTATGGGAGTTTCCTTTCGTTAGTTCCGTGAGGGGTTTCGCAATTTGTGAATAAGTGCGTACAAATTTTCTAAAGTAGTCAGTAAGTCCTAAAATTCCCCTTAATTCTTTCATAGTTCTGGGGGGCTTGAGGTTTTCAACACATTTTATTTTATCAGGGTCTGGAGATATCTCTCCCTGGGTTACTACTACTAAAAATTCAATTTTGGATTGAAATAAATTTACTTTCTCAGGCCGGCATTTTAAATTGCCTTGCCTGAACTTCTCGAACACCTTAGCTATAGTTGCCCAGTGTTGCTCAGTGTTTTCCCCCACGCATATAATATCATCAACAAAATGAATTATATTCTTTAATCCTCTTAACAGGTGCAATAGGGGTCTACATAGTGCGCTTGAACTTGTTTTAAGCCCAAATGGTACTCTCAAGTATTCATAAGATCCAGATTCGGATGCTGAAAATGCAGTTTTATGGACGTCCTTTTCGGCTATTTTCACTTGGTGGTAGCCTTGGGTAAGGTCCAAAGAAGTAAACATTTTGTTTTTGCTTGAAATTGAGTCAAGAATTTCGTCTAGTCTTGGTAGAGGAAATTTATCGCTAACTACTTGTTTGTTGAGAGCCCTATAATCCACAAAGAGCCTAAAATCTCCGTTCTTTTTTGTTACTAATATTATTGGTGCACTATACGGACTTTTACTTGGGCGTATAATCTCGTTCCTTTCTAATTCGTGGATTTTATTTTTTAACCACTCTTTGTGCTTATATGGCACGCGATATGGCTGTTTTGCTACGGGATTACCAGTCGTGAAAAATGAATGCTTGTAAAATGGGATCATCCCGATGTCATTTTCATATGCAGAAAAAACATACATAAAATTACAAAAAAATTCGCATAATTTTTTATTAATTTCCATATACGTAATATGATCCATTTTAAATTTTTTTAAAAATTGAGATTTAGTCAAGGGATATTCTTTATTTGAAGTTTTAATACCGCTAACTAGGTTTCTTTTTGAATTTTACCATGTATTTAAATCATTTTCCGTTAAAACCTCGATTTGGACTAAACAAGTCCCCTTTTTAATTGTAATTGTATCGTTTTCATGGTTATTGGTTACCCAAATAAAACCTTCCCATTTGTCATAATATATAATCTGTTCCTCGCATAACAGATTTTCTGGTATTTCAGACGGTGTCGCAAACCATATTTCTGATTTGCTAATTACTGTCTCGATCATTTGTGATATTTGAATTTTTTGCATCGTTTTAGGAGGGGCTTTTGTTTTCCTTATCGCACATCCGTAATATTTCTCTTCATTTTCCTTGTTTATTTGATTCATGCTGGCGCTATGCTGCGCCATTGCGGCATCTTGTGGCGTCACGTTGGGTTTTACTATGTTTTTCCACAATTCCACTATTTTCTTAATTTCATTTGATCTGTACTGTCGCATATCTCCTATTTTTATTTTAGCAGATTAAATACTGTTATTATTTAAATTTACTTCGTTTCTGCGATATTTCTCAGGATAATTGGACAAATTCACAATTATGCCCTGCCTTTGCGAGACATGAGGCTCGAAATACTTTGACATTATACCATTAGAAATTTTTTTTTCTGTTAGGTTATCTTCGTAACCTCCGTTACGATTTCTTTAGGCGGAAATTTCTTCCTCCACCTTAGCTGGGTAGACAAACTTCTCGTTGGCTACGTCTAATAGTATTTTATTAGACCTTAGAAAATTTGCCCCTATAATAGCTTCATATGGGAGATTATCGCATATAATAAAATTTGTCATGAAGGTTCTGTTGTCTCTTTTTACGTTTAGGCAAATTGACACTTTTGAGTTTAATTTATGGCCTGTAACACTTGTTAAATTGGGATTATTAGGGTTCTTTTTTAGCCTAATGTGCAGAGGCAACTTATTAAATACGCAAGAGTTTATGATATTTACAGTAGATCCACTGTCAATTAAGGCCGTAAAGTATACGTTTTATACAAAAAAATCATTAAATATAGTTAGCTTGTTAATAATATCACTACAAGAAGGCACTAGTATTGTTTTGGACCTATTAAATATCCTTGGCACCCTCGGGGTCCAACTTATGTTTCTGAGGGGCCTGAAGCGTTTCCCTGAGAATTTATTTCATTTGTCGGTGCCTGTAATAGATATTCAGACGTATTAGGTTCCGTAGGCATATTTACGTCTGCCTGTCTTCGCCATGTATGATTATGGTAACGTGGATGTCTCGTGTCAGTGCCATTTGCTGGCGCTGTTTGCCAGTGCTGTTGGCTTGTAAAATTTTCATTTCCCATCGGCAAATTTTCATGATGTTTATATTGCATTCTCGCATTATATTGGCCTTGGCGAGTATTTGGGTTTTCAAACCGGTAATTAATTTGCCTGTTCGGGAAAGGGTTATACAGATTTGGTTGGTGTGTATTATAAGGTACTGATTGGCGCAATCCACCCTTGCTATAGTCTGTTACACGATCGGTGCAAATATTTGTTCTTCTGAACAAATGGTTACCGTAATTTTGCGCATTACTGACAGCATTTCTTGGTATGGGACTGGTGACGTAGTGGCACTCTCTTGCTATGTGGCCAACATGATTGCAGTTATAGCACCTTATTATCGTAGGGTTAAAGGGCTGAACACGTACTGTTTTCTGCCTAGCGGGTTCTGGCGTTTTGTTTCTTTGTGCTACTGGGGAGTTATATCTTGAAAAGAAATTGGGGGATGTCTGATCGCCCTTGAAGATTAGGTTCGCGTTTGAGTCACCGAGGCTGTATATTTTTGTATTACTATGATTAGCAACCATTTTATCAACTTCAATTAGTCGCTCTACCTCTTGGACTGCAAGATCCAACGTCTGAATATTCTTAGATATTAATACTCTATATAGTTTTGGGGGTAGCCCTTGCAAAAAGGTATTTAGTATGACTTTTTCATACAGTTGTCCGGAACCACTTCCGTATTTTGCTTCTACAGAAATGCATGTATTATCCAGATATTCCCTTATATTTTGTGAAAAATCAAAGTTCACTACTCCATGTTTTAATTTATTTATTGAACTGGTTTCTATAAATCTCTCTTTGAATGCTTTTAACAAGTCATCAACCGTATTTATTGGCAAGTTGCCGTTATTTCCTATGGTATGCTCGACCTATTTTAGAAAGGTTAAGGCCTGGCCTCTTAATCGTAGAAGCAGCGTTTTTTTTAATGCTCCAATATCTGTTTTTGTAAATTGTACAAACTGGTTCAATTGAATATTTAATTCGTCCATATCCGACTTACCATTGTCTTCCGGGATAGAGTTCGCAATCTCTATATTTTTTTGCGACTAACTTCTGCACTATTAGTAATTCATTTAGATCCTCCATATTTTCGTTTTTTTTTTTTTTGGGTTTTTTAAAATTTTTTTAAATTTTTATTAACAAATTTTTGGGTATGCTATTATATACAATTATATATAATGGGTTTCCGATAGTATCCAATCGGGTATAGGCCTAGTAACTTTTATTATATGTCTGTATCTTTCCAGAAATTAAACTTGAATTACAAAGTTTAACCAGCCTAGCTAGTTCGCAGTTTTCCTCCAATCCTACCGACCGCGCCATTTGTACCATTGAAGAATTGTTTGTAGTAATGGGAAGGATTTGTTCGTGGCGATCGGGACTTCTCTTATAGCGCCACTTAGAGATCAGATTCCTTTGGGAGCATTTACCTTGGAAACTGGCGAACTATTTACCTATTATCGGACTAGACTCAGACATAAAAGAGAAACGAACACACATAAAAGGATAATATATTTATTTGACATACATTCTGAGTTGTACATCAACGGGTCGCTTCAAAGACAAATAAATTGCGTCAGAGATTATTTGACGTGCGAGATCTTTCTGATCTCACTCAACACTCAAATTAAAAAACACCTTTTCAACACTTCCACTCGCGGTTCTGTCGTCATGCGCTCTCGGGACTGCCTGCCATTCGCTCACGGGCCCCAAGGACACGAACCCTCGTCCAATAATACGTCTTAAATATTTTTGATGATTAAGGCGTTCACACGGTTCTGATCGTTTAAACTTCCTTAAAAATATTGTGCGTAGCACTTTTCTTATTGCTCACTGTCTTAGCGAAATCCAAATACTGCAGTTTCTTGTCTTTGCTGATTAAGGACTTTTTCATTTTTGAAACTAGATTTAGCTTAATTATAGGAGTCCGAATTAAAGAAGGAACTTTATTTTGGTATTTCAAATATATCGTGTTTTACTCCCGGTACACTACTACTCCATTCAAGAATAATAAGAAGACAAATAAAGAATCATATTTACTTTGATTATACGAATAAAAGTAACAACACTTTACAAATACTACATTGAACACATAAAAACACATTAAACATGAAAAAATACACTTTTTTTAATTTATTTATAATAAAAAACACAACATTTACATAAGCACCAGAAAAAAACACTTTAATAAATATACTTTTTTTTATTTTTTTATAAAAAAATACAACATTTATTAGAATATGCACACACACACTTAAAATAATAATATCACTTTTATTTACAGCATTTGGAATGGGGTCCCCCCGGGGATGGCCGCTGCGGCAGCCGGGAAGCGGGACCCACTGCGGTGGGCCAGGAAGTGCCGCGGGAAGCGCCGCGGGTCAGGAAGCGGGGGCCCGCTGTGGCAGGCCGGCGGCGGGAGGCATTAAATAATGGAAATTGATCTGCCTTGCGAACACACACACACACATTGAAAATTGTTTGTGATAAAAAAGAATTTAAAAACACCCATTACCCAAAAAAAACCTCGCACCCAATTTGTACTTTTTTAATGAATTTAAGTTGATTTTTCTAGACCGAGTTGTTTTCTGTACTCTATACATTCAACTCGGTCTGAAATTAAATAATGACCGAGTGGTAGTACCTTCACACCATCCTCAAGTACATAGACTTTGTCTGATATGGCCGACATGGCGTTTTTCTCAACTTTAACGGTGTAGTTTTTAAATTGTAAAGAGCGAATCGCCATGACTTTCGATCTTGGGACTAAACTACGTTCCACACAGTTTCTATAGACACTCATGTCAAAATTAGTTTTTACAAAATGTGTTGGTACCCCCTTGTAAACTTGTTTGATATCCTTGTTGTGCGTTTCCACACAGTATACCTTCGGCCCAGGAAAAACACCACTGGATATCAGATCACTACCCATTTCCGATTTTAGCATTAACAATTGACTTGGGGCCTGGCGTTTCACTAGCTCTGGGTAGAGGGATTCATCCCTATTAGTGTAGTCTACTCGTGAGCTAATTTATTCACCATTTTCAAAATCCTTCAATAGATTTTCAGCTTTGAATTTTAACAGGACTGAATCAGTGTCACCGTAATACACTTGAACTTGTCCCTCAATCGAGCAGTGTACCTTGCATACATTATAATAAAATGACAACATGAGTTTCTTAGATATTTCAGTTATTGCACTTCCGCCTGCAACATTTTTATTTAAAACAATACTTCTTTTCTTACGGTGTAGGAGCACCATATCAGATTCTATGATTGTGAACAATGTGAAGTTTGGATCCGCAATGATTCGAGCACAATCTTTGGGATTGGTTACAATCTCACATCGACTTCGGTTTCATACACTTTCGCACATTTTACCGAAAGCTGAGTTCAAAATGAGTTTATAGACTTCTATGTCAACTTTCGTTTTTGCTTGTGAACGGTTACTGACAAAGGTGTTAATAAACGTTTTCATGTAAGGCTTTTGATCAAATTGGAGGGCTCTATGAATCTTTGTGACCTTGAAACCATTGGACACCATCCATTTCAATAACACGTGATGAACAAAGATATTCTGTTTCGGGTTGAGGTCGGCAATTAGTTTTTGTTTCGAAGGTACCCAGTGCATACTCCCATCATCTACTAAAGATAAATTGTAAGGGCTCAGAGAGTCCCTACCTACCGGTCTATTTATGCACGGAAAAACAAAGTCTTTTACTGAGTCGTGGATTTCCATGGGTATTTCACCGTCAATTTCAAAAAACCATCCCCGTGCCCCATTCTCCTCAACACTAGTAATGTCGGGGAAATTCGAAGCACACGGATTGTCAAGCCATTTATAATTGCCACACAATAAAACAGTAGTGAGACATTGCCGATGGGTAAAGAGAATTCATATTCAAAAAAACTGCGTCCGACTTTTCATCGGTGTGCTGTCCGGTCGGATCAGTTTTCATGATACGGCCCCCGTGAAAAACATACCCACCCCTCATTGATCTCTCTACAAACAGATGCTGATTCAAATCGGTGATCAGACCTATTTCTTCTTTGCTGATTTTAAGAATCAAGTCCATCCAGTTTTTTTTTTAGTGGTGCACTCACCCTCAGTAAGAGAATTGTAAAAAGCTTCAATGGGCGGTAATGACACCTCATCTAGCCTCGAGCCAGAATTGTAATAATCATATGGATATGTGCCCTTACACGTTAATAAATCACACGTTTCATCATCGGAGAAGCGCTTTTTGAGGAGGGGGAAGCTATCAAAATTGTCACTTTTCTGTACCTGAGTCAATTGACTTAAAGATTTGGGGAAGAAGCTGAAAGAGTCTAAAATATGGATTTTATTCAGGCACGTGTTACCCTTGTCAACTGTTTTCCACATGAATTCTAGCAGCAGTAGCTTCTCTGATGATTTGGGTATGATATTATATGAAAAAGAGCCATCTACCAATGCGTCATCTGCAACACCACCCTTGGCAATACGGGCCAACGCCGGTAGAACAATCTTTAAGTCGTAATTGGAATTGTGTATAAAAACAGGTACGAAATATTGCTGTCTAACATTTAATTTGCACGACTGATGTGCAACCCCTCTAAAGTTACCCCCCCCCCCCGATGTAATCTCCTGCCACAAATGATCTTGGTCAATCATATTCCTCCTCCCCCCATTCCCAACACCATCATCAAATTCTCCCTTGCAAACCCGACACATTTTATGATTTTTAATGGCCAATATGTCATCTGGTGATTGGAGCATAGGATAGTTTGTGTAACGAAGGCGCGAAATTGCACCGTTTGCTGTTTTGATTAGACTGACCAATGCCAAGCGCAGGAAGTCTTCACCGTCACCCAACATCTCAACTACATCCAGCACTTGCATGGTATTATTGGACTCTCGTTGTGCATGAGCGTAAGAGACCCCTATGACTTCATGTATTTTAACATGATTTGGATTTGACGAATCGTACACGTCTGTGAGTTTAACTTCGCAGTCTAAATCGTTCTTGTTGCTTTATTGGAGTGAATTCTGGAAATTCTTTAGACGCAGGATCACTCTAACTCCGCTTACCGCGTCCGCAGCCTGGTATCCATGACGTTTACAGTGTTTCATTTGATGCTTTAGCTTTAAATCAGAGCGAAATCTTGAGAGGCATGTTTGGTCAGTAATAACATACATTCTCCTTTTTACCCTACCCCAAAACCCTACTAATATCGGTAATTGGATTAAAATGTCCAATTGAATCGGGTTGTGTGGGTGGCGTGTATAGAAGCCACACCCAATGTCCCACTGATTCAATTGAAGGAGCCCTCACTGGAAATAATAGGTCCTTCTTATCGGAACGGTGACCCTCCTCAAATTCGTTTTCATACTGTAACACCGTGGCGCCAATCTTTATATGTGCATTAGCCCGTTCGAAAATATCTATTCCTTTTAGCGTCACAGGAAATTGACCATTTAAACAATTAAAATCTACTATGGGGAACTTTGAACCCTCCCGACCATTAACTGCCATTTCATCCCACTTTTTCTTAGATGCATCTTTGCGCAGAGGTATCTATGCAGCAATTCAAAATTCATACTTGAAACACTGTAGCCTCGTATCGAAACAGATTCGTTGTATCCGCCTACATCCCTCTAAATCTGAATAATATTTTAATTCAATACCCCTCGACCCACGCCCCCCTATTAAAATAAAATCCTTTTTAAATCTACAAATATTAACGTTTAAACTTTCAATAAATAAAACCACTGACCCACTACTCCCCTCGTTATAAATTTCCCACTTAGTTTGAATACTATTAACCCAATTTAGAAAAACCTCCTGATAATTTGATAAATGCGTGCGAATTTCCAACATCTCTGTGCGCAAGTATTCCGAATGCAGCTCGCTCGCATTTTCATTAAAAAAAAATATTTTTAGTGCTATTGATGCTTTTAAACTGACCCCCACGCCCACGCCCCCATCGGTTGTTCAAGAATGGGTCGAATCTTATTAGTATATAAATGTGTAATGGCCAGGGGATCTGTTATTATATCCCCTGACACTAGAAAGTTAAATGGGTCACCGAATTCGTCGCTGAAGACCTTTGTGTGGGGCAAGGCAGAGTTGGAAAACAAAAAATCTGGAAGTGGAGGTACTTGTGATGCTGCTGTATCGTTATTACTACTACTACTACTAGTTGTATCATTAACCAGAATGGTGGGGGGTGACATAGGATTGTCAATAGCACTACCCCCAGTCTTTTCAATTGCAATGGATGAAGGTGGCATGAAATCCTCTAAGTCAGTTAGTATGTATTCCAGGGTGTTTGGGGATAGCTGATCAAGCCAGCTTGTATTGTCCTGTGACGGAATTTCCTTATGAGGACCCGGTTCAGATGCACTACTACTAGTAACACCACCTAAATGCTGTCCCATAAATCTATCTGTCCATTCCGGGTCCTCCACTATGTCAATGTCACATATAGGCCATATATATATATATATATATATATATATATATATATATATATATATATATATATATATATATATGGACCAGTTATAAAACCTGGACCAGTTACAACCAGTTAAAACCAGTTACAATAGCACCAATACGGGCAACTAAAGAAACGTTAATTGTTAAATTTTCTGAAGTAATCAAAATCCCAAGTGAAGATGATAGACAAATACGGTTAGCAGAGAGCAAAGGAAAGGCCGGTTAGATGATATGCAAAAAAAAGAATCAGAGCCTCTCAAAAAAATGAAGAGCAAAGACACAGGTGGTTAGAAGTTTTCGAAAACGAGAATTAGAGCGTGTCAAAAATGAAAATGAAGAGCAAAGACACACACGGTTAGAAGAAAAAATAAAACAAGAATTTTGGTTTTTAAATTTAGGGCTTTGGAAGCCCTTATTTTGGTTTTTGCAAACGACGTCATGCACTGTGTTAGTACATCAAATAAGCATTTCTTATGACATCATATATGACATCATATAAGTATTTTCTTGTATGATGCTATGTAAAGCATAAATAAGATTGTTGAGTTTCCAACGCAACAGTTATTTGTATAAAATAATGTCGGTTTGGAAGGACCAAAAAACGAAAACTTCCAGGTGCAGTTACTATAAATGATCATTCATAGGAATCAACACCTGAACTATCCAACACGACAATATGTGAAATTTAACAACCTGGATCATCAATTGTGACAACGCCAATACGGACAGCTAAAGCAAGGGTCATTGCTAAATTGTCTGAAGTAATATAAATCCAAAAAGTGCTAAAAATTACAATGAAGAGAAAAGACACAGACAGTTAGAATATATGGGAAAACAACAACTAGAGCGTGTTAAAAATGAAAATGAAGAGCAAAGACACACGCAGTAAGAAGACATACGACAACGAACAAGTGAAGGAGTAAAAAATGACAAGGAAGAGCAGAGAATCAATGAAAATCAACCTTGATAGCCAGAATCAAAACGGTTCAAAATTGAAAATGATAGCGATGACGATTGGGTTTGGGATTTTCACATGGATAAGGTCATTAATACCTATCTTTTTTTAAATAAAGGTTCGGAGATATGTACTTCATAATGACGGAAGATAAGCCGAGGTGTATCGAAGCAAACAAATTGATATTGATAGCGATGATGATGAGTTTTGGATTTTCACATGGATAAGGTCATCAATACCTACCATAGCTTTGAAAATCAAAACTTTTGACAGAATAAATCGTTGAAAGAAAAATAAGTTTTTGTCCCACCACCTGAACAATTAAAACAAACAAAGGTTCGGCGATATGTCTTTCATAATGACAAAAAACAAGCCAAGGCAAAAGAAGAAGTTTTTGTCCCACCACCTGAACAATTGAAAGAAACAAACGTGGTCGTAAATGCCTTCCAGACCTTGTAAAATCAATAACCTGCACTGTATAAATCGTTGGAAAAAAAGTTTATGTCCACCACCTGACCAATTGAAAGAAACAAAAGTTCGGCGATATGTCTTTAATAATGCCAAAAGACAAGCCGAGGCAAAAGTTGCATTTAGAAGACAAGCGACAGTGAGAATCTATTTATAGAATCCTGCCGCGTGCCGAGTTCCGGGGCCCGGAGGCGGAGCCACCAGGTTCCCGGTACAGTATATTTATATGTGAGTAATAATTGTGTAGGTATCTATTTATTCTGTTTCTTGAAAAATGCTCCATATTTTTTGAGAAAATTGATATCTTGGAATATTCTCACATAAAACACGATCTAGATGGGTCAGAAGTCTGAGAAAAAATCGTTAAGGGTCTTAATTTTGGTTTTTAAAAATGACTTCATGTACTATGTTATCACATCATATAGGCATTTCTTATGACATCATATGTAACATCTTAGAAGTATTTTATTATATGATGTCAAGCATAGCATAAACAGAATTTTTTAGTTTCCAACGCAACATTTCTTATATAATATAATGTCTACTGAAAGGCCCAAAAAACGAAAATGTGCAGTTGCAGTTTCTACAAATGATAATTCTTTGGAACCAAAACCTGAACTATCAAACGTGATAAGATGGGAAATCTTGCAGCCTGAACCATCAATCGCGACAACACCATTACGGACAGTTAAAGCAAAGGCCATTACTAAATTGTCTGAAGTCATCAAATTCTAAAAACGTACCAAAAATGAAAATGAAGAGCAATGACACGGGTGGTTGGAAGATATGTGAAAATCACAATTAGAGCAAGTTAAAAATGAAAATGAAGGGAAAAGACACACACGGTTAGAAGACATACGATACCAAACAAGTGGGGGATTCAAAAATGAAAACAAATTGATATTGATAGCGATGATGATCGAGTTTTGGATTTTGACATGGGTAAGGTCATCAATACCTACCATACCTTTGAAAATCAAAAGTTTGGACTGGATAAATCGTTGGAAGAAAAAAATAAAGTTTTTGTCCCACCACCTGAAAAATTACAATTAAAACCAGGTTTTGTAAAAATTAAAAGAAACAAAGGTGGTCAACAATGCCTTCCATACCTTGTAAAATCAAAACCCGGACTAGATAAATCGTTGGAAGAAAAAGAAGTTTTTGTCCCACCATTTGAACAACTAAAAGAAACAAAGGATCGGCGATATGTCTTCCATAATGAGAAAAGACAAGCTGAGGCGAAATTTAAAGGTCCAATAAAAAAAATTTTAATTTTACAAAGGCACCACTTCTTATTTAAGCTCCATTTGGACATCATGACATCAAGAAAAGGCTCAAATTGTCAGCGCTTAGAAGAAAAGCGACAGTGACAATCTATATATAGAAGCCTGCTGCGTATATATATATATATATATATATATATATATATATATATATATATATATATATATATATATATATATATATATATATATATATATATATATATATATATATATATATATATATATATATATATATATATATATATAAACATATTAAGCCTCACATCTTTTCAGCAATTCGTCAACTTTTGGAGAACGTCCTTACCTAGTGCCTCAAAATGCTCTGTGAAAGTTTGCAGGAAATGTTTTATTAACTGGTACTCCTAATCTTCTATACAGCTACATAGGGAAGCACTTTCAGTCTCCTGAATGGTGGCCACGACAGGTTTCTTTGCCAGGAAGCACTTTCCTTACGCTCTTCTTTGATGAATGTAGAAGGATTTAGTCGGAAACACTTAAGCAGGATAATCATTCAGCATAAAGAGACATCTGAAATTTTTGCCAGTATTCTAAAATTGAAGCTCACTGATAATATTAAAATCTTAAAGAATTTTTTAGCAGACTACCTCGAATAGACTGAGCTTGTGCATCAAAATATCGATACAATTTCAGTTTTGGAAATCGGCATGATTGTAAAAGCATCGATTTTGCTGCGATGTTAAAAACTCACAAACATGGACTTAACTTATAATTACCAGAGTTAATTGCCATATCATATGATTACCATACAGTTTCCTAGGAATTACCAGAGGCAGTTTTGGCTCGATCAGAGAGTTGGACAGATAAAGACCATGCATACTGAAAGAAAACAACAACTACAAAATAGATATACAATCTTTTTATAATTCATAATGAATTTTTATAATTCATTATATATATATATATATATATATATATATATATATATATATATATATATATATATATATATATATATATATATATATATATATATATATATATATATATATATATATATATATATATATATATATATATATATATATATATATATATATATATATATATATATATATATATATATATATATATATATATATATATATATATATATATATATATATATATATATCCCATGCAGATTATATATATCCCATATAATTCATGAATATTTTTCCTGTCCCATGCAGAAAAAAATGGAATTTAGGCCTACACAAATTCAGTCGCCATTATCAAATGAGACAATAAAAGAAAAACACTCTTTAGGACCCCTGGTATTACTCAAAAGTATCTCCAGTATCTTTAAATTTAGTGGCTAGAGGTATGAAACATAGTTCTCAGCCCCGAACAATTTTTTAAAAGATGGTTCTTTCCAAATGGAGACATCAGAAGCAATAATTTCTATAGTCTGCTAAGAAAACGTAATAACCTCAGTTAAGAGCAATTTCTGCTAGCTTAAATAAAAGAGCTCTCAAGTAGGTATCAATATTTCGCCAGGGATGTTTTAATCGGTCCGGTGTACATAAACTGGATATAAAAACCAGAGACGGTTTCATAGCTATAAATGTTTTCTGTTATATCTGGTCCACACTTCCCCCCACTGACCCTCCTTATGAGAACAGCTTAGAAAATGTCAATGTTAATCATTTTAGAGTTTTGTAAATGTAAGATCTTAAGTGTGACAGGCTTAATATGCTCTCAACCTATATATGTTTCTTCTACCCTTGCCTAGTCTTATAATTTAGTACATTCCGGAGCAACAGCCGCTTGGAAGCATAAAATTTCTATTTCAAACAGTAGCTAACTTTAAGGAGCAAATTAAGTTATGGAGATGGGGAAGAAATTCAAGCAAAAACTTGCTTGAAGCAAGTTTCGGAAATTAAATTTTAACTATTTTCATCCTATCTGATATAAGCCTAATTTTCAAGTTTTGAACAAACTAAGGAACTGGCTCCATGTCACAGTATAAATATATACGGACACATATACTTATATTATGCTACATATTATAAAAGTAATTGGAAAAAAAATTAATAGACAGGATTCCTACTGGCAGGCAAAACCTACTCAGTGCCTTCTAAAGATTAAATAGAAAAAACAAGTTTTTTAACAGAAAGTAAGGAGGGACATAAAAACTTAAAACGAACAGCAACTATTCCTTACATGAAGGGGGTTTCCTCCTCCGCAACATCACACCCTTTACGCTAAATTTTTTTAGTACTTTTGAAAAAAGCTTCTCATTGTTCCAGTTAAACGAAATTAGTGTTTCAGAAGTCGTTCTTAAAGAATTGGGAGAAAATTTAAACTTTAACGTAAAGAGCGAGGTGTTGAGGAGGAGGCAACCCCCTTCATACAGAATAATTTAAGTTCATTTTAAGTTTTGATGTCGCTCCTTACTTTATATTAAAAAAAACTTGTTTTTTTTTATTTAATTTTTGAACGTTTTTGAAATAATACAGGTTTTGAAATGAGCTAACCGTATATGAATAATTAAAACAAAGCTTGCATGCTAACTTTTTTTTTGCTAAATGGCTTACTCAAAATTTTTATAGTACAAATTTGAGAAAAAGAGCAGGAAAGAGTGCCTAGTTGCTTCCCAATTTTTTGGGTTCCTTTAAAAGGGCACTAAAAATTTTAATGTTATTTATGAACCTTTTTATTAGTAACCTTTATATATATATATATATATATATATATATATATATATATATATATATATATATATATATATATATATATATATATATATATATATATATATATATATATATATATATATATATATATATATATATATATATATATATATATATATATATATATATGTATATATAGTAGTAGAAAGGGGGTGCCAGTCGTGACATGATACCACTTATGGGCATAGAGTCCCTCGGGAGAACACCTATGCTGTCAGTCCCGATCCCACACCATATATGGGCAAGGAATCCCCAGGGAGAACACGTTTCCGAGAAATTGATTGCGTAACCTAGCCTAACCATATGAGCTCGTGACGGGGGGGCACCACGTATGGGCATAACCTCCCTAGGGCAAATGGATTTCTGAGAAATTGATTGCGTAATCGATTGGGTATTTAATTGATCTAGGACTCATAACGGGGCTCTTGAATGACGTAATCGACTAGGATAAATGGATTTCTGAGAAATTGATTACATATTCGGTAGAACCCTATCAGGAGGTCATGACGAGGCTCCATATATGGACATATAATGACGTAATCGACTAGGACAAATGAATTTCTGAGAAATTGATTACATAATCGGTAGAACCCTATCAGAAGGTCATGACGGGAATCCATATATGGGCATAGAATGACGTAATCGATTAGGACTGTTGGATTTCTGAGAAATCTCCGGGCGAAGTTTATTAATGTCTTTGATGTATTTCCAAGGAGAATTGTCCCCGGGCAAAGTCTATTAATGTCTGACAGGTGATGTCAAGGTTGATCAAATTGTTTCCGAGCGAAGTTTATTAATGTCTGACAGGTGATGTCAAGGTTGATTGATTTGTCACGAAAGAGGAATTGTTTTCGGGTGAATTTTTTGATCTTAGAGATGAAGAGATTAACGCGGAAAAGGGTTTCTTTGTAAATTCAAATGTGACAGCGCAGGGATGCCAAAAACAAAAGGAACACACAGAAATTACGTTTAGGGGTTATTTGGGCGAACCCATTTTAGACATTTTAGGGAATTATTTGCGTGAAACAGTTAGAGACATTTTAAAAGATGATTTTAGAAGATGTTTTAGAGGAGGATTTGAGGGTGAAACTCTGTGGTCGTTATAATACACAAGTTGTATTTGAACAGTCTTGTGAGGTCCTCTACCCCAACCTCAAAGGACCCCAGCCCCCCTACCCCGACCCCAAAGGACCCTGACCCCCCTATCCCAACCCTGAAGGAAACACCCGGCCTCCAAAGGCCTCCCGGGCCCCCAAAGGTCCCCCGGCACCCCAAAGGCCCCTGAGCCCCCATTTTTTTATATTTTTTAATTTGCACATTTTGGGACACAAAAGGGTCCCACCCCACAACTTTTTACTCCCCCTCACAACATTAGTGTTTGTCATGGTTTACCATTTCACAGTTACATTCTCTTGATTTTTCAAAGTTCATTCTGAATTTCTTTCGTTGAAATGCAAGAGTTGGAAGATTTCAGTAGTGTTTTGTCATGGTTTACCTTGTCACTGTTACATTCTCTTGATTTTCAAAGTTCATTGTGGATTTCTTTCATTGAAATGCAAGAGTTGGATTATTTCAGTAGTGTTTTGTCATGATTTACCTTGTCGCAGTTACATTCTCTTGATTTTAAACGTTTATTGCGGATTTCTTTAATTGAAATGCAATAGTTGGAATATTTCAGTAGTGTTTTGTTGTAGTTTACCTTGTCGCAGTTACATTTTCTTGATTTTTCAAAGTTCATTTTGAATTTCATTCGTGGAAATGCAAGAGTTGGAATATTTCAGTGGTGTTTTGTTTTGGTTTACCTTGTCACATTTACATTCTCTTAATTTTTCAAAGTTCATTTTGAATTTCTTTCATTGAAATGCATGCGTTGGAACATTTCAGTAGTGTTTTGTCGTGGTTTACCTTGTCACAGTTACATTCTCGTGATTTTTCAAAGTTCATTTTGAATTCCTTTCGTTGAAATAAAAGAGGTGGAATATTTCACTAGTGTTTTGTTGTGGTTTATCGTGTCACAGTTACATTCTCTTGATTTTTCAAATTTCATTTTGATTTTTTTCATTGAAATGCAAGAGTTGGAATATTTCAGTAGTGTTTTATCGTGGTTTACCTTGTCACAGCTACATTCTCTTGATTTTTCAAAGTTTATTTTGGATTTATTTCGTTGAAATGCAAGAGTTGGATTATTTCAGTAGTGTTTTGTCATGGTTTACCCTGTCCCACTTTCATTCTCTTGTTTTTTCAAAGTTCATCTGAATTTCATTCATTGAAATGCAAGAGTTGGATTATTTCAGTAGTGTATTGTCGTGGTTTACCATGTCGCAGTTACATTCTCTTAATATTTCAAAGTTCATTTTGAATTTCTTTCATTGAAATACAAGAGTTGGATTATTTCAGTAGTGTTTTGTTGTGGTTTACCATTTCACAGTTACATTCTCTTGATTTTTCAAAGTTCATTTTGATTTTTTTCATTGAAATGCAAGAGTTGGAATATTTCAGTAGTGTTTTGTCATGATTTACCTTATCCAGCTACATTTTTTTGATTTTTCAATGTTCTTATTAAATTTCTATCGTTCAAATGCAACAGTTGCAATATTTCAGTAGTGTTTTGTTGTGGTTCACCTTGTCACAGTTACATTCTCTTGATTTTTCAAAGTTCATTTTGAATTTATTTCATTGAAATGCAAGAGTTGGAACATTTCAATAATGTTTTATCGTGGTTTACCTTGTCACAGCTACATTTTCTTGATTTTTCAAAGTTCATTTTGAATTTCATTCTTTGAAATGCAAGAGTTGGAATATTTTAGTAGTGTTTTGTTGTGATTTAACTTGTCACATACACATTCTCTTGATTTTTCAAAGTTCATTTTGAATTTCTTTCATTGAAATGAATGAGTTGGAACATTTCCGTAGTGTTTTGTCGTGGTTTACCTTGTCACAGTTACATTCTCGTGATTTTTCAAAGTTCATTTTGAATCTCTTTCGTTGAAATGCAAGAGTTGGAATATTTCAGTAGTGTTTTGTTGTGGTTAATCGTGTCACTGTTACATTCTCTTGATTTTTCAAAGTTAATTTTGATTTTTTTCATTGAAATGCAAGAGTTGGATTATTTCAGTAGTGTTTTGTCATGGTTTACCTTTTCACAGCTACATTCTCTTGATTTTTCAAAGTTTATTTTGGATTTCTTTCGTTGAAATGCAAGAGTTGGAATAATTCAGTAGTGTTTTGTTGTGGTTTACCATGTCACACTTTCATTCTCTTGATTTTTCAACGTTTATTGCGGATTTCTTTCATTGAAATGCAAGAGTTGGAATATTTCAGTAGTGTTTTGTTGTAGTTTACCTTGTCGCAGTTACATTTTCTTGATTTTTCAATGTTCATTTTGAATTTCATTCGTTGAAACGCAAGAGTTGGAATATATCAGTAGTGTTTTGTTGTGGTTTATCGTCTCACAGTTGCATTCTCTTGATTTTTCAAAGGTCATTTTGATTTTTTTCATTCATGTACACTCATGTACAAACATGTACACACATGTGTGTACATGAGTATACATGTATGAAAAAACCTGAAATGCAAGAGTTGGAATATTTCAGTAGTGTTTTGTTATGGTTTACCTTGTCACAGTTACATTCTCTTGATTTTTCAAAGTTCATTTTTGAATTTCTTTCGTTAAAATGCAAGAGTTGGAATATTTCAGTAGTGTTTTGTCATGGTTTACCTTGTCACAGTTACATTCTCTTGATTTTTAAAGTTCATTGTGGATTTCTTTCATTGAAATGCAAGAGTTGGATTATTTCAGTAGTGTTTTGTCATGGTTTACCTTGTCGCAGTTACATTCTCTTGATTTTAAACGTTTGTTGCGGATTTCTTTAATTGAAATGCAAGAGTTGGAATATTTCAGTAGTGTTTTGTTGTAGTTTACCATGTCGCAGTTCAATTTTCTTGATTTTTCAAAGTTCATTTTGAATTTCATTCGTGGAAATGCAAGAGTTGGAACATTTCAGTAGTGTTTTGTCGTGGTTTACCTTGTCACAGTTACATTCTCGTGATTTTTCAAAGTTCATTTTGAATTCCTTTCGTTGAAATGCAAGAGTTGGAATATTTCAGTAGTGTTTTGTTGTGGTTAATCGTGTCACAGTTACATTCTCTTGATTTTTCAAAGTTCATTTTGATTTTTTTCATTGAAATGCAAGAGTTGGAATATTTCAGTAGTGTTTTATCGTGGTTTACCTTGTCACAGCTTCATTCTCCTGATTTTTCAAAGTTCATTTTGGATTTCTTTCGTTGAAATGCAAGAGTTGGAATAATTCAGTAGTGTTTTGTCATGGTTTACCCTGTCCCACTTTCATTCTCTTGTTTTTTCAAAGTCCATTTGAATTTCATTCATTGAAATGCAAGAATTGGATTATTTCAGTAGTGTATTGTCGTTGTATACCATGTCGCAGTTACGTTCTCTTAATTTTTCAAAGTTTATTTTGAATTTCTGTCATTGAAATGCAAGAGATGGATTATTTCAGTAGTGTTTTGTTGTGGTTTATCATTTCACAGTTACATTCTCTTGATTTTTCAAAGTTCATTTTGATTTTTTCATTGAAATGCAAGAGTTGGAATATTCAGTAGTGTTTTGTCATCCTTTACCTTGTCGAGCTACATTTTCTTTATTTTTCAATGTTCATATTGAATTTCTATCGTTCAAATGCAACAGTTGCAATATTTCAGTAGTGTTTTGTTGTGGTTCACCTTGTCACAGTTACATTCTCTTGATTTTTCGAAGTTCATTTTGAATTTCTTTCATTGAAATGCAAGAGTTGGAATATTTCAGTAGTGTTTTGTCGTGGTTTACCTTGTCACAGTTACATTCCCTTGATTTTTCAAAGTTCATTTTGGATTTCATTCTTTGAAATGCTAGAGTTGGAATATTTCAGTAGTATTTTGTTGTGATTTACCTTGTCACAGTTACATTCTCTTGATTTTTCAAAGTTCATTTTGAATTTCTTTCAATGAAATGCACGAGTTGGAACATTTCAGTAGCGTTTTGTCGTGGTTTACCTTGTCAAAGTTACATTCTCGTGATTTTTCAAAGTTCATTTTGAATTTCTTTCGGTGAAATGCAAGAGTTGGAATATTTCAGTAGTGTTTTGTTGTGGTTTATCGTGTCACAGTTACATTTTCCTGATTTTTCAAAGTTCATTTTGATTTTTTTCATTGAGATGCAAGAGTTGGATTATTTCAGTTGTGTTTTGTCGTTGTTTACTTTGTCACAGCTACATTCTCTTGATTTTTCAAAGTTCATTTTGGATTTCTTTTGTTGAAATGCAAGAGTTGGAATAATTCAGTAGTGTTTTGTCGTGGGTTAGCATGTCACAGTTTCATTCTCTTGATTTTTCAACGTTTATTGCGGATTTCTTTCGTAGAAATGCAAGAGTTGGAATATTTCAGTAGTGTTTTGTTGTAGTTTACCTTGTCGCAGTTACATGTTCTTGATTTTCAATGTTCATTTGAATTTCATTCGTTGAAATGCAAAAGTTGGAGTATTTCAGTAGTGTTTTGTTGTGGTTTATCGTATCACAGTTACATTCTCTTGATTATTTAAAGTTCATTTTGAATTTCTTTTATTGAAATGCATGAGTTGGAACATTTCAGTAGTGTTTTGTCGTGGTTTACCTTTTCAGAGCTACATTCTCTTGATTTTTCAAAGTTCATTTTGGATTTCTTTTGTTGAAATGCAAGAGTTGGAATAATTCAGTAGTGTTTTGTCGTGGTTTACCATGTCACACTTTCATTCTCTTGATTTTTCAACGTTTATTGCGGATTTCTTTCATTGAAATGCAAGAGTTGGAATATTTCAGTAGTGTTTTGTTGTAGTTTACCTTGTCGCAGTTACATTTTCTTGATTTTTCAATGTTCATTTTGAATTTCATTCGTTGAAACGCAAGAGTTGGAATATTTCAGTAGTGTTTTGTTGTGGTTTATCGTATCACAGTTACATTCACTTGATTTTTCGAAGTTCATTTTGAATCTCTTTCGTTGAAATGCAAGAGTTGGAATATTTCAGTAGTGTTTTGTTGTGGTTAATCGTGTCACAGTTACATTCTCTTGATTTTTCAAACTTCATTTTGATTTTTTTCATTGAAATGCAAGAGTTGGAATATTTCAGTAGTGTTTTGTTGTAGTTTACCTTGTCACAGCTACATTCTCTTGATTTTTCAAAGTTCATTTTGGATTTCTTTCGTTAAATTGCAAGAGTTGGAATAATTCAGTTGTGCTTTGTCGTGGTCTACCCTCTATCACTTGCATCCTCTTGATTTTTCAAAGTTCACTTTGAATTACTTTCATTGAAATGGAAGAGTGGGATTATTTCAGTAGTGTATTGTCGTGGTCTATCATGTCGCAGTTTGATTCTCTTAATTTTTCAAAGTTCATTTTGGATTTCTTTCGTTGAAATACAAGAGTTGGAATATTCCAGTAGTGTTTTGTAATGGTTTACCTTGTCACAGTTACCTTCTCTTGATTTTCAAAGTTCATTGTGGATTTCTTTCATTGAAATGCAAGAGTTGGATTATTTCAGTAGTGTTTTGTCATGGTTTACCTTGTTGCAGTTACATTCTCTGGATTTTTCAAAGTTCATTGCGAATTTCTTTCATTGAAATGCAAGAGATGGAATATTTCAGTAGTGTTTGGTCGTGGTTTACCTTGTCACACTTACATTCTCTTAATTTTTCAAAGTTCATTTTGAATTTTATTCGTGGAAATGCAAGATCTGGAATATTTCAGTAGTGTTTTGTTGTGGTTTACCCTGTCACACTTTCATTCTCATGATTTTTTAAAGTTCATTTTGAATTTCTTTCATTGAAATGCATGAGATGGTAGTGTTTTGTCGTGGTTTACCTTGTCACAGTTACATTCTCGTGATTTTTCAAAGTTCATTTTGAATTTATTTCGTTGAAATGCAAGAGTTGGAATATTTCAGTAGTGTCTTGTTGTGGTTTATCGTGTCACAGTTACATTCTCTTGATTTTTCAAAGTTAATTTTGATTTTTTTCATTGAAGTGCAAGAGTTGGATTTTTTCAGTAGTGTTTTATTGTGGTTTACCTTGTCACAGCTATATCCTCAAGATTTTTCAAAGTTCATTTTGGATTTCTTTCGTTGAAATGCAAGAGTTGGAATAATTCAGTAGTGTTTTGTCATGGTCTACCCTGTCACAATTTCATTCTCTTGATTTTTCAAAGTTCATTTGAATTTCTTTCATTGAAATGCAAGAGTTGGATTATTTCAGTAGTGTATTGTCGTGGTTTACCATGTCGCAGTTACATTCTCTTAATTTTCAAAGTTCATTTTGAATTTCTTTCATTGAAATGCAAGAGTTGAATTATTTCAGTAGTGTTTTGTTGTGGTTTACCATTTCACAGTTACATTCTCTTGATTTTTTTAAAAAATTTTGATTTTTTTCATTGAAATGCAAGAGTTGGAATATTTCAGTAGTGTTTTGTCATGATTTACCTTGTCACAGCTACATTCTCTATGTTTCGATGTTCATTTTGAATTTCTATCGTTGAAATGGAAGAGTTGGAATATTTCAGTAGTGTTTTGTTGTGGTTTACCTTGTCACAGTTACATTTTCTTGATTTTTCAAAGTTCGTTTTGAATTTCTTTCATTGAAATGCAAGAGTTGGATTATTTCAGTAGTGTATTGTCATGCTTTACCTAGTCGCAGTTACATTCTCTTAATTTTTCAAAGTTCATTGTGGATTTCTTTCATTGAAATGCAAGAGTTGGATTATTTAAGCGGTGTTTTGTCATGGGTTATCTTGTCACAGTTACATTCTCTTGATTTTCAACGTTCATTGCGAATTTCTTTGATTGAAATGCAAGAGTTGGAATATTTCAGTAGTGTTTTGTTGTCGTTTACCTTGTCGCAGTTACATTTTCTGGATTTTCCTAAGTTCATTTTGAATTTCATTCGTTGAAATGCAAGAGTTGGAATATTTCAGTAGTGTTTTGTTGTGGTTTACCTTATCACAGTTATATTCTCTTGATTTTTCAAAGTTCATTTTGAATTTCTTTCATTGAAATGCATGGGTTGGAACATTTCAATAGTGTTTTGTCGTGGTTTACCTTGTCAGAGTTACATTCTTGTGATTTTTCAAAGTTCATTTTGAATTTCTTTCGTTGAAATGCACGAGTTGGAATATTTCAGGGGTGTTTTGTTGTGGTTTACCACAACAAACATTAATGAACTTAGCTCGGAAACAATTTGATCAACCTTTACATCACCTGTCAGACATTAATAAACTTTGCCCGGAGACAATTCTCCTTGGAAATACATCAAAGACATTAATAAACTTCGCCTGGAGATTTCTCAGAAATCCAACTGTCCTAAACGATTACGTCATTCTATGCCCATATATGGATTCCAGTCATGACCTTCTGATAGGGTTCTACCGATTATGTAATCAATTTCTCAGAAAGCCATTTGTCCTATTTGATTACGTCATTCTATGTCCATATACGGAGCCCCATCACGACCTCCTGATAGGGTTCTACCGATTATGTAATCAATTTCTCAGAAATCCATTTATCCTAGTCGATTACGTCATTCTTTGTCCATAAATGGAGCCCCGTCATGAGTCCTAGATCAGTAAAATTCCCAATCGATTACGCAATCAATTTCTCAGAAATCCATTTCCCCTAGGGAGGCTATGCCCATATATGGTGCCCCCCGTCACGAACTCATGTGGTTAGGCTAGGTTACGCAATCAATTTCTCGGAAATGGGTTCTCCCTCGGGATTCCATGCACATATATGGTGTGGGATCGGGACTGACATCACAGGTGTTCTCCCTAGGGACTCTATGCCCTTATTAGGTGTCATGTCACGACTGGCACCCCCTTTTCTACTTATATATATATATATATATATATATATATATATATATATATATATATATATATATATATATATATATATATATATATATATATATATATATATATATATATATATATATATATATATATATATATATATATATATATATATATATATATATATATATATATATATATATATATATATATATATATATATATATATATATATATATATATATATATATATATATATATATATATATATATATATATATATATATATATATATATATATATATATATATATATATATATATATATATATATATATATATATATATATATATATATATATATATATATATATATATATATATATATATATATATATATATATATATATATATATATATATATATATATATATATATATATATATATATATATATATATATATATATATATATATATATATATATATATATATATATATATATATATATATATATATATATATATATATATATATATATATATATATGTATATGTATATAAGTATATATATATATATACATATATATAGTACCGGGAGCCCGGTGGCTTAGCAGCCGGGCCCCGGCAATTGGCAAGCGGCAGGCTTCTATATATAGATTCTCAATGTAAATTTTCATCTAAACGCAGATATTATTGTTCAGGTAGTGTGACAAAAACTTATTTTTCTTCTAACAATTTATCTAGTCCGTATTTTTTACCAAAACCCAATCATCATCGATATCATTTTCAATTTTTTTGCTTCGTTTTACCTCGGCTTGTCTTTCGTCATTATTAAATGCATATCGCCGAACCTTTGTTTTTTTTAACAATGGTATGGTAGGCATTGATGACCTTATCTATGTCAAATTCCGAAACCCAGTCATCATCGCTATCATATTTAATTCTGACACGTTTTGATTCTAGCTTTCCAGGTTGATTTTTATTGATTCACTCACAGGTTCGGTGCGCATGTCTTCAAGCTGCGTTCGTTGTTGCTCTTCATTTTCATTTTTAACTTGCTCACATTCTTGGTGTCGCATCTCTTCTAACCAGGTGTCTTTTCATTTTAGTTTTTGACACCCCACCTGTTTTCTTCTAACCGTGTGTGTTTTTGGTCTCCTTTTTCATTTTTGACTCCCTTACTTGCTTGGTGTCGTATGTCTTCTAACCGCATGTATTTTTTTCCCTTTCTTATTTTTATTTTTAACACACTCTAATTGCAATCTTCATATCTCTTATAATCGCCCTTGTCTTTGCTCTTTATTTTCATTTTGACACGTTTTTGGATTTTGATTACTCCAGACAATTTAGCAATGGCCTTCGCTTTAGCTGTCCGTATTGGCGCTGTCACAATTGATGGTCTAGGTTGTCGAATTTCACATCTTATCACGTTTGATAGTTCAGGTGCTGGTTTCAAATAAAAGTTCAGATAGGGATAAAATCCTTTTAATAGACAGTGATAAATTTCACAAAAATACTATATATTTAGGGACCGCCATCATATATATATATATATATATATATATATATATATATATATATATATATATATATATATATATATACATGATGTGTCTGAAATACATCAGTAAAACTGATGTATTTAAGATACATCCGTCACCAGTTTTACTATTGATGACGGTCACTGCAAATGTGACCGAAATATTTAGTATTTTTGTGAAATTTTATCACTGTTTGTGAAATTTATCACTGTCTTTTAAAAGAATTTTATTTCTATCTCAAATTATATTTATTGTCATGAAAAGGCAGTGAGGTCTTCGAAATTATCTAAGTGTTGGCTCCAAAGAATCATCATTTATAGTAACATAGTAACAGCAACTGCAAATTTTCGTTTTTAGGCCTTCCAACAAGCATTATATTATATAAAATACTGTTGTGTTGGCAACTCAACAATCTTATTCATGATTTGTCTGACATCATATAGGCTAAGAAAATGGTTATATGATGCCATATATGATGTCATAAGAAATGCTTATATGATGTACTAACATTAAAGCATTCATGGAGATTAAGGAGTCCATGATCCTTGATCATGGAGATTATATTGATAAGCGGGTACTCAATTTACAAATATATCTTTTGCTTACATAGACCAAGGAGCTAAGATTTTTCTTAGTAACAAAATTTCCTTAATAAGTGTTCCGCTATTTTGAATATTTCACCCATGTGCAATGGTAGCTATTTTGTATGCAGAGACAGTTAATAGTAGAGATTGTAATTACAAATTTTTAGCTTGACTCTAATCGTTGAAAATAGGCTACTGCCCGATCTTGAACAAAGGATCTTAAAACTGAAGTATCTCAATCATGGACAGATTCATTCACTGACATGTGTTGTGTAGAACAGTAATCATATTTAAATAGACTTAGCTATAAGATTGTAGTCAGCCAATTCCAACTATCTGGATCAGGTCCAAGATTAAGAGCCTGCTGTCCTTTGTAAGGAAGCCTTATTTTTGTGTAGCTTTAGTAACTCAATTTCAGTAAAAATTGGGATCACCCCTGCTCCAATAGATAAGAAATAAACCGATAATTTCAAATTAGCTTAAACCTGAAAATACCTTCACTTTGTATATTGGCCATCACAAATTACTTATTCAAAAATTTTGAAGTGACAATTCTTTGTTTCAAGTATCGAACAACACTTGAGCCCGTAATAAATAGTGAAGACCTAATTCAGACCAGTTTTGTATAAAACAAAATTGAATATCATAAGTGTTACGACATTTCAAATTTTTGGAATTCAGGCCCAAGATACTGGAAAAAAAACTACCTATTTCAAAAAGTTTGGGATTGGCTAAAAGAGACGGGACAGAAAATTCGCTAAGCGAATCAAAATTAAATAACAAATTGAATAAAATGTACGGATCAGAGAGAGATTGGGGTGGTTTGGTGAGGAGATGAGATTAGAAAGGAACTTGGTAAGTAACAGTTTTACTAATTATGACAAGCACCTGCCTTGTCTCAATTTCTTTAAACGTAAAGTTAGGTCAATAATATAAAACTTTTCATCCCTTTGTCTAAACCGATATACGCTATTTCTATGTCGAATTAATTTGCCAATTAAAGCCTCCGAGTTCTCCTTTTTGGCCTTAACTTATTAGATATCTCTTTATTCGGCTAGAGGTCTTATGATTTATTGCTTTTACTCCTTCTCAGTTAAGGCTAGGTCTGTCTAAAAACCAACATTATTGAAGTGAGTTCCTTCCCAGAACCACAAAATTGGTGTTATAAGCTTAGAATAACCAGGGGTTTAAGGTGGAAAACCCCACAACAAGGAGTAAAACCTTTAAGAGCCGTATGGCTTTTCCCAGTTTAGTGTTCCGTCAATCTTAAGCAAACTGTTTATAATATAAGTCATACACATAAATTAGAATTCCCTGGACTCTAATTTTGTTTCTTTCCTATGTGTATTCTCTAACAGTATACGACAGTCTGAATCATTAGGAGATTCCTATCCCCTTGTGCTTGTTATTTTACCTCCCTAATCCTTTTTCAGCCGTTGATACAGCTATGTGTTCTTGATGTTATACAAAGAGGCTAGGGAAAGGGGAGTATTATTAGGCAGGCAAAGAGTTTAAGATCTTTCCATTTTAGAGAAATTCAAGCAAGGATTTTCCCTGTTGAAGTTAAGATTTATCTGAGGTCCAAGGAACAGGGATTCTTGTTACAAACATAATTACAAAATATCTTATTTTGAGTTAAACTTATAAATTTGTGTAATCAAGTGTGGCTATTCCGAGTTTTGGCTCACCTTAGAAGCCTTTTACTTTCTCGCATACCGTCTGAAACACTTTGACTAATCACATAAAACTCGTAACAGTAATGGTCCCATTTCTAACCTAATTAGTAGGATTTATCTGATTTGATAATTTGGACTGAAAGATTCTAATACAACAAGACTCAGGCTTCAACTAGCTGTTCAAGTGTAATTTATACAGTTAGAAATATTCTGTAGCCCTAGGCTGAAAATAAACTTTTTTCTCGGTGACGTTTAGACAATAGAAACGACCTCCTTGGAACGACAAACACACACACACCATATTAGATTAATCAAATATTAAGAAAACCATTAGGAAGGTTTTATATAAGAACATTAATTACAATGTCTTCTCCTCTTTTTATCGAACTTATTGATAAAATCAAGGCGTCACCGAATTCTGATAACTGATTCGAACTAATTTGCTTCCGTTAAGAGTGCTACTAATTGATTGATCGTTTCTTTAAGAACTCTGGGTAAAAAAAATTTAAATAGAATTTAATACGTTTAGAAGGGGCGTTTAGAGGAAGAAATTTACCCAGAGTCTGCTTAAAGCACCAACAAGACTTAGTTTCTAGCCCTAAATAGAGGGCAATCTTACACCTTGTTTAGGGAAGATACATTTTAGTCAAAACAAATTTCCAAAATCACACACTGCCCAAGTACTGAGTTTTTTATTCTAAATCCTCTTTCATGGTAGCTATGATCTGGCTGTTCTTGCCACTTTCACACATTACCTCTCCCACCACTCATAGTCGTCACACTGACCTCTGCAATAGGTTCTACCTTTTCCCTAATGGCTTTCATAGATGAACTTTACAAAGTTGCCAACTGCAACCAAATTCAAAACTAAGTTCACATTCGTTTCACTATCTTGGCCAAGAAAAACCGTCTGACTTGCTGTCAACAGTCACTGTCTGAACCTTTCCGGTTTCATTTTCACCCTCAGTGCTGTCTTCTCACCAAATCTCTTCATAGCCTGCATCTTTGTTTATCTTGCTTTTATTGCTTCAATTCTTTCCTTTCCACTTCTTCTTTGCTTCCCTTGTAGCAAAGGCAGCTTCAATCTTGGCTTTCAGTGATGTATCAGTGAGTTTGAAATTATGTCCCAATTCTTTAAGAACGACTCCTGAAACCCCATGTTCGTTTAGTTAGAACAATATGAAGCTTTTTTTTTTAAGTACTAAAATACTTTAGCGTAAAAAGTGAGGTGTTGAGGAAGACCAATCCCACTCATATACGTATTAATTTCTGCTCGTTTTAAGTTTTAATGTTGCTCCTTGCTTTCAGGTAAAAAAAGGTTTTTTTTATTTAATAATCTTAAAAGCTAATAGTTATTTAATAAATAAAAAATCTGTTTTCATGAAAGCAAAGAGCGGTGTTGAAACCTAAAACAAACAGCAATTATCCTATATAAAAGGATAACCCCCCCAACCCTCATTAAGTTTAAGTTTGACATAAAATCTTAATGCAATTGAATTTTTCGACACAAAAGCAATGTGATAAAAGGTTTATCTTTCTATCAAAACCCTGGCAAGCTAGAACTTTCATGTAATTAATAAAAATAAAAAAGTTTTTTTCAACTGAAGGTAAGGAGCAACATTAAGATTTAAAATGAATATTAGTGTATATATGAGAGGGGTTACCTCCTCAATACTTTAATCTTTACGCTAAAGTTTTACATTTTGTTCCAATTCTTTAAAAAAGACCTCCTGAAACACATGGGGCGTTTAATTAGAAAAATAACCGTTTCTTAAAAGTTTTAATAAAAAGCATTAGCGTAAAGAGCGAGTAGTGATGAGGAACCAACCCCCTCACCTACTTAACAATATCTTGTTTGTTTTAAGTTTTATTGTTTCTCCTTACTTTCAATTAAAAAAAATTGTTTGTTTGTTCATTTCTGGTCGTTTTTTACATAATCCCTGGAAATCTAGCTCCTCCTCTATTAAATATTCTTTTTTTCCACGAAAAATTCATCTATAAAAAGAAATTCCGGCGTCAACTCCCCTCCCCTCACCAGAAAGCCCCCGCCCCCCCCCCCTAAAAAATATGCTTGCTTCCAAATAATAAATGTTATATGTAAACAACAGGCAAAGCTCATAGCTTGCAGCCCTTCCCCCGGGGCTGTGGGGGATCAAGTCATCCTGGAAGACATAGCTCTTAGATATTTCGACTATGCCGAACAAAATTTCCATCTCAAAATTTCTATCGGAAGGTTTTGAGGAAAAAAGGTGTGTTGAGGGGGGCTAGCTGGCCTCCAATATTTATGGTCACTTCAAAAGCCCATTGGAACTTTTGATTTCCGTTCAAATGAGCTCCTTCCCGATCTTCTAGCCCTTGTTTGATGCGACAGGATCACTGGTACCTGGTCTTTCACCTGGCAAAAAGAAATGCAAAATTCCACATTTTATATATAGGAGCTTGAAACATATACAATAGGGTTATCTGATATGCTGAATGTGATGGTTTTGAAAGATCACTTAATGTTTTGGGTGTCTTTCCGCCCTTTTCAAAAAATGGGTAAATTTCCTCAGGCTCGTAATTTTTGATGGATAACATTAAACTTGATGAATATTATATATTTTGAACAAGCATCAAAATTTGGTTCTTCTGATGTGTCTATTGTTGTCAAGACTCTGTTTCTTAGAGTTCCGGTTACTATTGAGCTGCATCGCTCCTTACCTACACTTTTTTACCAAGAACTGTTTATAAATGTTTAAATATTTTATAAGGATAAACATAAATAATAAAATGTAAGATACAAACTTGAAATGACTCATTTATCAAACTGACTTCCATTATTTGTGCTCAAGCAAAGATACACCATTTGAGCAGCAGTGTCTCATCTTTTCACATCCTGAAGCTTGAAATACTATACTTTTTCCAATAACCCGTTCAATCCTATTTGGCAATTGCTATTCAGCTAATTCGATGTCAGGGAAAGAGAGTAAATATAAATGAGTCTTATTAGCTTCTAGCTTTTGCTCATAAGCCCTAACTTAATCCATTCTTGCTTTTGGCCTTTTTAATCGTGCTGAAGGAAAAATAGAATGAGTATTTTTTCTATAGTAGACCAAAAAGGTATCATGAAATAATCGTCAGAGTAAATTAATAAAAAGTAAACTCTAAAATTTTCGAGTTTGGAGTAAATTTCTTAATACCTTTCATACCCAAGATTTTTTCTAAAGTCTACCGATAAGCATAAAGTCACTGACAGTTTCTTGTTATCTTACATAGCAATAACGTCTTCAGTAAATTGATTATTACAACTTTTGTTTTTACCCTTGAGATCTGCCTTTTTCCTTTTTTCTTTTTTAAAGCGTAACTGCCTCCATAAGCGGCAGTCCTCCTCCAGCATTTTATTGGAGGTGCTTTTTATCAATTATAAAAGCTTTTTATCAATTATATTACTAGCTATGAAAGCGCATTGCTGTCTATATCCTTATATGCCCTATATTACTTTTATGCCCCAGTAATACCTGCATGTATATAGTTTTTTCGTTTAAATGAAACTCCCCCTAAACGTTCCCTATAAGTTTCAACCTAATGTCACTAGTGTTGTTAGTTAAAGTGACCGTAGAAGCAGCATTAAATGTATACACACAGTGTCTTCCGGCTAGCTCAAAAATCACAACCTATGAAGGTGAGAAGATGAAATTTTCAGAGAATATTTCTGTTGTACGGATGGCAACCTGCCATCCGTATGCAGGTTGTCAAAAGGGCATATCAGCATAATCTTAGGAACAGTTTCGTGTATGAAATTAAAACTTACAAATCTTGTTGTGGGGCTTGTTGAACTAACCAAAAGACAATCTTTGCATCATAATACTAATGCTTCTACTCCTAAAACTAATGTTACTCTTACTATTACTGCTACTACTACTATTACTACTGCTACTAGAACTAAGACTACTAACATTAACTGTACTCTTACGGCTGCTACTATATTTGCTGGTGCTACTACTACAACTAATAAACCTAAGGGTATTAAGGCAAAAATGTTGGGCAATATTATAGCTGTAATGAAATAAATCGAAATACACTATGTCCATACAGGTTGTCAATAGGACGTATCAGCAATGCTTCAGAACCGGTTGATGGTATTAAGTTAAAAATGTAATCGTGTGTTGCAAGGGCATGTTGAAAAAAAGGTACTATTTGCATACTGCTACTAATGCTGCTACTACTATTACGATTATTGCTACACATAACTACTGAACCTTTCAACACTGTTGAAAAAATTGATGTCTCAAAACTTTGTTTGAACGTTTCTTATGGGAAATGATGGGCGGGGGGAGGGTTTCTCAAACCACTTTGAATCATAAAAGGGCACTATAACTTCCAATTTAAAATGAAGCGAGACCCATCTAAATTTAACACAACCACCCATTCCATTAAAACTTTATATATACCCCGGGTATAACTTCAAGCCCTTGCCCCTGGGTTCAGGAGGGTTGGGTCAACCCTGGAAGCAATGTTATATGTTTTTTGTTCTATTTTGAACAAAATTTCAATCGCACAATTTCAATCAGATACATTTGGTGAAAAGAGGGGTAGTTGGGTGGGGGTGGTGCTACTTGACCTCTATCACTATTGACTCTTAAAAGAGAACTAAAACTTCCAATTTTAACAAATCTAGCCAACTCTAAAGTTTATACAGCAGTCCCTTTGATAAGAACCTTAAATACCCCAGGTACATAGCCTATAACCCTCGCCTTCAGACTCTGGTGGTTTGTATCAACCTCAAACCCCTTGCTATATGATATTTGGAATATTTTGAATAAAAGGATTGTCTGAAAATATCTATTGAACACATCTCGGGGAAAAACGACACTAGAGCTTATGATAACCAATCCAATGAGTTCCCTCCAAGGCATACACGACCACACTTTCTATAAAAACCTTATATGTCTCCAGGCCATAACTTACAAATCTTTCCATGGGAAATGGGGGGGTTGTCCTTCTCTAGGAAATCATTTCTGAAACCTCCAACTACGATGAAAAAAATTGTTATCTCCAAATTTTCATTGGAGGTGTTAGGGGAAATGATGAGAATGGAGGGGGGAGGGGGTTGGTTTCTCTCAAATCACTTTGACTCTTAAAAAGGACACTATAACTTCCAATTTCAAATAAAATAAGCCCCATCTGAAGTTTATATGACGGCCCATTCCATAAACCTTATATGCTAAGATGGCATAACTTACAATCCTATACCCAGGGCGCTGGGGGAGAGGGGGTCATTTAACCCTTAGAGACACTATTATATGTTCTTTGAACTATTTTAAGAAGTTTGGTGCAAAGAGGTTGTCGGAGAGGGGAGGGGGTTAAATGTCCTCCATCACTTTTGACGCTTAAAAAGGAACTAAAATTCCCAATTTCCTACCAAATGAACCTCTTTTAAAGTTAAGCAACCATCCCTTCAATAAAAACGTTAAATGTCCCACGGCATAACTTACAACCTTCGCCCCTAGACTCTGTTGAATTGTATCAGCCATAAAAGCCTTGTTATATGATCTTTGAACTATTTTGAATAAAATGACAGTCTCAAATTTTTTTATTCGATGTATTTCGGGAAAACAGAATTTTTTTTTTTTGGGGGGGGGAGGGGGGGTAGCTGCCTTCGCATTACTTTGACTCTTAAAAAGGGCACTTGAAATTCAGATTACCAATCCAATGAATCCCCTCCGCCCTTAGACTCTGGTAGTGTGTATCAGCCCCAAAACCCCTGTTAAAGCATCTTTGGACTATTTTCAACAGAATGACTGTCTCAAAAATATGTATTCAATGTATGTCGGGAAAACACTACGTTTAGGAAGGGGAGGGATAACTGCCTTCTCATCACTTTGATTCTTAAAAAGGGCACAAGAACTTCTGATTTCCAATCCAATGAGACCCCTCTGAAGTATATACAGCCACCCTTTCTATAAAAACCTTAGATGCCCCCGGGCCATAACTTACAACCCTTGCCCAGAGAGCTGTGGGGGCTGGGGTGTCTTCCTGAAAGACATAACTTCCAGACTCTTCAACTACAATTAACAAAATTTCTGTTATTAACAAAGTTACAATTAACAAAATTTCTGTCTTTGGGGAAATGATGAGCGTGGGGGGGGGGGGGTTGCTCTCAAATCAGTTTGACTCTTAAAAGGCCCCTACATCTTTCAATTTCAAATCAAATGAGCCCCATCTGAAGTTTATGCGATCGCCCATTCCATAAAAACCTTATATGCCCCCAAGGCATGACTTACAACCTTGTCCGCAGGGCACAGGGAGTTTTGTCAACCCTAAAAGCATTGTTTTAGTTCTTTGGAAGATTTTGAGAAAAATCGCTATCTAACAATTTTAACAAGATTCTTCTGGTGAAGAGGGGTTGTTGGAAGAGGGGGAGGCTAGTTGCCCTCCGTGACTTTTGACTCTTCAAAAGGAACTAGAAACTCCAATTTTTAACCAAATGAGCCTCCTCTGAAGGTTATACAACCATCCCTTCCATAAAAAGCTTAATAAAACCCCTGGGCATAACTTACAACCCTTGCTCCTAGACTCTGGGGTTTTTTTCAACCCCAAAAACCTTGTTATATGATATTTAGACTGTTTTGGATAAACTTGCTATCTCAAAACTTCTATTAGATACATTTCGGGACATTACGACGTGTTTGTGTGTGTGTGTGTGGGGGGGGGGGGTTAGCTGCCCTTCGATTACTTTGACTCTTAAAAAGAGCACAAGAACTACTGATTATCAATCCAATGAGCCCCTCCGAAGTTTATATGACCACACTTTCTACAAAAACCTTATATACCCCCAAGGCACAACTTACAATCCTTGCCCTGAGAGCTGGGGGGATTTGTTATCCTCAAAGACATAATTTTTGGACCTTTCAAATACGTTGAACAAAATATTTTTTTCAAAATTTTGATTCGAAGTGTTTGGGGAAATGGTGCAAGTGGGAGGGGCTAGCAGCTTTCCAATCACTTTCAGCTATTTAAAAGGGCACTAGCCTTTTCACTTTCCAATCGAATGAGCTCTTTATAAAGTTTCTACGACAATGCTTTCTATAAAAAACCTTATATGTCCCAAGGTCATAACTTACAACCTGTGTCCTGAGGGCTGTGTTGGGGGATGTCATCCTCAAAAACCTAATTTCCAGACCTTTCAACTACATTAAGCAAACTGGCTATATCAAAACATTGATCAGATGTGTTTGGGGAAACGATGGGCGTGGGTTAGGGGCATTCGCCCTCTGATCTCCTACGACTATTAATAATGGCACTAATCCTCTCAATTTTCAATCAAATGTACCCTTTTTGAAGTATCTGCGACAACACTTTCTGTAAAAAAAAAAAATACTTACAAGCCTATGGGGTATAAATTACAAGCTTCGCCCTTGAGGACTGGGGGGGGGGGCAGTCATCCTCAAAGACATAGTTTCTGGACCTTTCAACTACGTTTAACAAAATGGCAATCTCAAAATTTTTATTCGATCTGTTTTGGGAAATGGTGGGCGTCGAAGGGGGGTTAATTGCCCTCCAATCACTTTCGACTGTTATAATGGCAATAGCCTTTAAATAGCCTTTTAAATTTGTATTCGAATGGGCTCTTTTTGAAATTTCGACGACAACTCTTTCTATACAAAATCTTATATGCCCCAAGGGAATAACTTAAACCCCTCTTCCGGAGGGCAGGGGGGATGTCATCCTAAAAGACATGATTTCCAGACCTATCAACTATGTTAAACAAAATGGTTATGTCAAAATATTGATCGAAAGTGTTTGGGGAAATGATGGGCATGGGGAAGGGGGTTGCATTCACCCTTCGATTATCTTCGACTATTAATAAGGGCATTAGCCCTGTCAATTTCCAATCAAATGAGCCCGTTTGAGGTTTCTACGACAGCACTTTCTATAAAAGCCTTATATTCCCTCATGGCATAGTTTACAACCTTTACCCTTGAGGACTATGGGTGGGGGGGGATGTCATCCTCAAAGATATAATTTCTGAACTTTTCAACTACGTTTAACAAAATGGCTATATCAAAGTTTTAATTGGATGTGTTTGGGGAAATGATGGGCGTAGGAGAGGGGTAAGTAGCCCTCCAAAATCATTAAAAAGGGCACTAGCCCTTTCGATTTCTGATTGAATGAGCCCTTTTTGAAGTTTCTATGACAACAGTTCTATAAAAACCTTATATATGTCCAGGCCATAGCTTACAACCCTTGCCCTGAGGGCTCTTGGGGGGTTGTCATCCTCAAAGACATAATTTCCAGATTTTTCAACTTCGTTGAACAAAATGGCTGTCTCAAAATTTTGATCGAGTGTGTTTGGCGAAATAGTACACCCGGGAGGGGTTTTAGTTGCCCTCCGATCACTTTGGACTATTAAAAGGGGTACTAGCCCTTTCAATTTCCAATTGACTAGCCTTTTTGAAAGACAACTCGTTCGATACGAAGTACCTATGTCAACAAATAAATAATACATTATGCCAACATTGTTCTTTACTTAGGCAGCACTATTCCGCTGCCTATGATTTCTCTCTCTTGGTCCTCATGTACATCAGCCTTAACTTTTCAAAATACAAGAATAATGGCTCTTTTTCAATCAAAAATAATACAGAGCACGTCATATTGTCCAAAAATTTCAACCCTTCACCAATTTACAGAAGTGTAATCACCAAAAGGGAAGATTACACCAACAAATAAACTAATAAATGGTAGACTGCCTCGCCTCACAAACGAACTCACATCAAACTCTCCCTAATTTGTTGTAATGCAGTATAATCTCCAATCTTGAAGATTTTACAAAATAGACCAATGAATTTCAAGAAATCAACAATAGAAGTTTCAAGCTTTTATCTGCAAAGATGTGGAATTTCGTATTTTTTGCCAGAACAAAGATCACGGATGCGTGTTTATTTGTTTTTTTTGTTTTTTTTCAGGGGTGATCGTATTGATCCAGTAGTCCTAGAATATTGTGAGAGGGCTCACTCGAACGGAAATTAAAAGTTCTAGTGCCCTTTTTAAGTGACCAAAAAAACTGGAGGGCAACTTGGCCCCCTCCCACGCTCATTTTTTTCCCGAAGTCCCCCAATCAAACGTTCGAGATAGAAATTGTGTTCAGAATAGTTGAAAATCTAATTAATATGCCTCTGAGGATGACTTAATCCCCCACTGTTCTCGGGGGAAGGGATGCAAGTTATAAACTTTGCTCATTGTTTACCTATTGTTTTGGTTTTTGGTAAGTAAAGTATACCGGCGTTTTCAGGAGGATTTTTTTTCTAGTGGGGGGTCGGGGTCAGTGTCGGGGTTCCGGGGGAGGATCTTTCCATGGAGGATATTTCCTTGGGGGAAGGGACATTTCTATGAAGATTTTCCAGCATTATTGCAGGCCAGATTTTCCAGCATTATTTAAAAATATGATCAGAAATCAAACAGAAAAATAAGTTTTTTTAACAGAAAGTAATGAGCAATATCATAACAGGAAACAAACAGAAATAATTGCATATAGGATGAGTTTCATCCACTAGTCATGATTTGCTCGTTTCGCTAAAGTTTTTTTAGTATTTTAAAAATAGCTATATATTCTAATTAAATTGCCTTTTTGATTGAGGGGTCTGTGATTCAAACAAAATTCAAATTTTAGCGTAAAGAGCGAGGTACTGACTAGGGAGTGAACTCTCTAATATACGTAATAAAAACATACGAATATAGAAATTCATTACGTAAGTTAATTCGTAAGTTACGTCAGAACAAAATTTCGAGAAAGAAAATTAGCCAAAAAAAGGAAAATTAATATGCGAATTTCGTTTTAATCATTCATATACGGTGAGCCAAAATCAAAGCTGCATTAATTCAAAAACGTTCAGAAATTAACTATAAAAACATATTTTTTAACTGAAAGTGAGGAGCGACATTAAAACTTAAAACGAACAGAAATTATTCCGTATATGAAAGGGGCCGTCCCCTCCTCAAAGCCACGCTCTTTACGCTAAAGTTTGGCTCTGTCTCACAACTTTATTTTTTTAAACAATAAAAAACTTTAGCGTAAAGAGTGAGGCGTTGAGGAGGGGACAGCCCCTTTCATATACGGAATAATTTCTGTTCGTTTTAAGTTTTAATGTCGCTCCTTACTTTCAGTTAAAAAAACTTGTTTTTTTTAGTTTATTTTCAAAAGAGGCGGTACTTGCTATAGGGCTAAGCCACCAGTCTCACTAAAGTGCAACACTTTTAAATAGGCTTTATTTGTAGCCTAAACGACAAACATTCACGAACCTGTGCAGCCTTAAAATCTCGGAAGGTGGGGAACAAAACCTCTCTACCACCAGTATTATCGTAAAAGGGGTATAACGAGCCTGGTAATGGTAGTCCACGCTCCATACGATAACCAACAAAAATTCCTATAGGCTACTGTTTACTGTTAGCACGTATAACCTATATCTATCCAGAGAGTCTGGGGAGCATAGAAACGCAACATATTGTATTCCCTACTCTTAAGAATACCGCTATCAAGTCTAGAGAAAACACTGATAATCTTTTCTAACCTATCCTGGGCTAAAGTAAAAATAACTGTCCTACTATCCAATAAAAAACGCATATGCACTAATTTCAAACTAGTATCAATGTAAGAAGTGATCAAAAACCATAAAAAAAAATTAACATGAAGCAAGGTCACCCTCCTTCGTAGACCAAAAAAAGACGGAACTAATCAGAACAAAGAGTTCAACGAGTTCTATAGTTGAAAAAGAGTTGAAAGAGAACGAAAGAGTTGAAAAAAACTTGGAGTTGAAACAAATGTGTGCGGGGAATCCCCCGTTCATACTGTTATCTTTTTTGCAATGTTTAGGAACAGGCGGGGAATCCCCACTCGTTTGGAATGGTACCAACAGGACATTAGCAAATAGCACATAGTTTAATGACGTGTTTAATCACGTGTAGAGGTCCCATAGAATAACAATGGAAGGAACATAGAATAGCATGGAAGGAACATAAGCTCTTAGAATAACATGGAGATTTCTATACGTCTAAGCAAAATGGTACCTCTTACCCTACTGACGGAGAAACAGTGGCTAAAGAAGGGGAAAGGGGGAAAGCTTGAAAAAAAAAACACTCTGGTTGAAAAAAACTTGGAGTTGAAACAAATTTGTGCGGGGAATCCCCCGTTCATACTGTCATGTTTTTTGCAATGTTTAGGAACAGGCGGGGAATCCCCACTCGTTTAGAATGGTACCAACAGGAAATAAGCAAATAGCACGTAGTTTCATGACGTGTTTAATCACGTGTAGAGGTCCCATAGAATAACAATGGAAGGAACATAGAATAGCATGGAAGGAACATAAGTCCTTAGAATAACATGGAGATTGCTATACGTCTAAGCAAAATGGTACCTCTTACCCTACTGACGGAGAAACAGTGGCTACAGAAGGGGAAAGGGCTCCTGATGGTAATTGGTCGGACAGTGGTGGAAGACTCTGGACAATGGAAGCGAGGAATTTATTGAGATTATTGGCAGTAACTCGGGTATCAGGGGACTCGGGTAGATTGAAGTTAAGCTGTTCGAGCCTCCTGCCACACAGATTTTTAACCTCAGAATACCAGTTTTTTGGTTTATTAGTAAACAATACTTCGACCTTATTTTTGTAGTACGATCGTGCCAATTTGCGAATTTTTCTTTTAATTAATTTTCTTAGTTTATTGGCTTCATCTGGTTTACCATTTTTGAAAAGCTTCAATTTGGTTCTAATTAGTGTTTTTATAGTTTGGTTAATAAAGGGTTTATCACTGGAGCAATTTTTAATTTTTTTTTTCCGGGAAGCAAATTTGATATTTGTCAATTAGCTTTTTGTGGAACAAAGCCATTTTCTCATCCAAATTTTTTAAACTATAAACATCGGACCAATCTTCAGTATTCAGCCACATGCCAAAAGAAAGAAGACCAGAATTTTGAAGAGGGCGATAACTGCCATAAGTTACTGAGAAAGAATAATTAAAATTTGAGGAGGGGGATAAAAGAATCGAGAGATGATAACTCCCACCTAATGGAGGCAGAGCTAAGGGAGGGTTGTAAAAATTATACATATTAGTTAAAATAATATCAAGAGAGGTATTTCCCCGAGTCGTTGGTATTTTAACAAATTGCTTAACTTTAAGTCAGGAGTAAAGAGAATCCATTTTAAGGTCGTTTGCATCGCCAACTAAAAAAGACCAGCTTTGGGGTATTTAGAAATAACAAAATCAGTACTTGTCTGCAATTGCTGGATGAATTTACGTTTTGACTCGATATTTTGATTTGGGGGGTAATAGAAAACAGCTATTGCAATAATATTAAATAGAAGAGGGAGTACTTTTGGACTAATATTTTGCCAAAGGATTTCACCACACTCGGATTAACTAGGGACTCGAATAACCTTTGGGTAAAGGTTACTCTTAGTAAACAACAAAACACCGCCACCTTTTTTTCCAAGTGGGTGGTCTAAAGGACGGAGTTTAATAAACTCTGAATAATTTGTCAGGCGCAGAGACCCTGGGTCGTGGGACTGTACTTCCGTAATAGCTATAATATCGATTAGATTTGATTCGTTAAGAAAGGGACTAGAGAGGGAGCTATCACTTTCCCAACCCTGTTCAATAATAGTGTCCTGGATGCTCAGGCAAGTGTTTGCCTTCATGCATTCTTGGGAGAATCGAAATGTCTCTTATATGTTAGGCTGATGACATCTTGAATCTCAGTCGTACGATCCAGCGCAGTGGGCAGAATTTCAAAATCCTCAAAGATGAATATTCAAAAATCGGGCTGTCTTTTAATCCTGAGAAATCCAAAGTTATCCTTATCAATTGGCGAAATCCCTCTACTTCTCTTCTAAATCTTGACGGTTCTCTTGTTAAACCCGCAGACCATATTACATACCTGGGCCTTCCAATTGACACATCTATCGGCCACACACGTCGTTTGCTGATTTCTCACGTTGAGCGTAAAATTAGCATTTCTTACGCTTGAATCGTAAAAAGCAAACTATGTTTCAACCGTTACCTTCTAGCATCCATTTACAACGCCACAGCCCTTCCACACATGCTTTACATTGCTCCTTTCTGGAAATTCTTTACAGTTACAGATAAAAAGCACCTACGATCAATCTTCTTCAGATTTGCTAAATATCTTCTACATTTGCCCCCTTGGACAAGAAACCGTAAAATTATTCATTTGTATAAGCTAGCTGACCCTAATATTATCATTAATAAATATCTATCCCGTTTTCAAAATAAGTTTAATCATCCATGGTCACCAATTTGTTCACAACAGTTTGTTTGTATTAATGTAATGCATGTAATGGATTTTCTTTTTTTTTTATTTGTGTTATATTTGGATTTTGATGTGTGTTTGTGTTTTTTCTCTATCTTTTTTTTTACTTTAGTGATTACTCTGTCTATGTACCTTTTTTTTTGACGGGCAATAAATGAATAATAATAATAATAAAAAAATGTTCAATGTTCAATAATAATAATAAAAAGAGTAAAAAATGTTCAATATTTTTTTAAGGGGGTGGGTCGGACCTTTGAGGGCCAGGGTTCAGTCCCCATAAGTTTTGAGTATAATATAATTATAAATTATTAAGGGGGGGGGGCAGGGTTAAAAGGATTAAAAACACTGTCTATTAAAAGGATTTTATCCGTATTTGAACTTTAATTAATCGTCAAGAGTATTATCAAAGAAAAAACGCCTAATTGAACAATATTTTGAAAAGCTCGAGTTTCATGTGCATTGAGGAGTGGGGATATCTAGGCTAAAACAGCACATTAGGTAGGTTCATTATTTATTCATTTTTTATCAAGGAAATTATTTATTCATTTTTTTTTGTGCTGAAAAAGACGATCGTGTAAGTCCGAACTTTCTAAAAGATTTGGACTTTCTTATGGATGCTTTAAATATTGGCGATGAAGATCTAGAAATTGAAGATGCGAATTTTATAAGTACTACCCATGAACTAGCACATGCTGGTGAAAATTTTCCACTCAGAGGAATTGACTTTAGTCACGTTATCATATGCGTTCTTAAAAATTCTTTCGCATTTCCAGACAAAGACAAGATCATTAAAGAATCATGGAGCTTATATAATAAGATGTGTAAAGAGAGAGGATCGTTCTGGCCAATTTGTGCCAGGGTTATGGTAAATTTCATTAATTAAGTAGGTAGTCTAAATTTGCTTCCTGGTGGTGATGAAAAGTGTGAACACATTGCCCTTATAGATAACCTTTAACGAAGCAATAAGTCTTTATAACAGTCCTTGTCTAGATTGGGTATTTCTTTTTTACTTCTTGTATTTTAGATACCATGTTACGAGAGCCGAGAGTCGAAACAAACGTGCGAAAGCACCACTGAAAAAAGAAAAACACAAGGTTTCCAAGAAAAGCAGCAGAGTATCAAACTTCAACTTTTTTAAAGTTTATTAAAAGAGCTCTACTGTGATTTCGACTCGGAATCTCTTTTCAAAAGTTTGGTCATAAAAATGGTAATAATATGTTAAATTGTATTATTTTTTGATAAAATCCTTAACAATTTTGATGATTATAAGAAAATCAATCTTAACTATGGTAAATTGAATAAACAAGTAAAAATTTACCTTGGTAGTGATAAAATCGAAGAATGTTTGAGAAACTGGAAGGAGTAAAAAGCAACAAAAACTATATTCGAGATAGTCCGTGTTTTGGAAAACGATACTAAATTAATAAAATTCTGTGGTCATCCCTTTTCATTTTAGACTCTGATTTTTATTACAGATACAATGTTTTTCCCTAAAATGCCCAGATTCAGATTTTTGCTCAAAAATTAGTAATTTACGACAGTAATTTATAGACTTGTCTTATAGAATTTGCCTATGCCGACTATGTTCTTCTTCTCGGCGCATCAAAAGAGGACTAACAAGCTAAGCTTGAACCGACTATAAAGTGATTTTCAATCTGCCGGACTTTCCAGCAATATCAATAAGCGCGAGTTTCTAATATTTAACGCGGCAAGGAGGGACAATGCTACCCGTTGAAATAATGCAGTTTCTACAGAATCACACTTGAAATATATTGGCACAATGAATGCAGAAATGATCAGTAAAACTAGGCAAACCATTGTAAACCAAAGAACCGCTGCCATTATTTGTTCTTGTGGGACAAAATGTTATCAATTTGGGGACTGGTGCTCCAGGATATCACATTCTTTCATTTATAGTTAAGTGTGCTAACCTTGTATTATTTACATAGTCACTACGTCCAGTCTTGCAGAAAAAGGGCACCGATTATCTGATTAAATAAAAAAAACAAGTTTTTTAAACTGAAAGTAAGAAGCGACATTAAAACTTAAAACGAACAGAAATTATTCCGTATATGAAAGGGGCTGTCCCCTCCTCAACGCTTCGGCCTTTACGCTAAAGTTTTTTATTATTTTAAAAAATAAAGTTGTGAGACAGAGTCAAACTTTAGCGTAAGGAGCGAGGCGTTGAAGATGGGATAGTCCCTTTCATATACGGAATAATTTCTGTTCCTTTTAAGTTTTAATGTCGCTCCTTACTATCAGTTTAAGAAACTTGTTTTTTTATTTAATTTCTGATCGTTTTTTAGTTAATGCAGCTTTTATTTTGGCTCACCGTCATTGAATAAGTAAACAAAATTTGCATAACAATTTTACTTTTCTTTTGCTAAATGGATGTCTCTAAATTTGGATATGACGTAATTTACAAATTAACTTACGTAATTAACTTCTATATTCGTATATTTTTCTTCTGGCAAAAAATTAAAAGTTGCAGATTTTTGCAGATATGAGCTTGAAACCTATGTAATGGGGTTTTCTAATACTCTTAATCTGACTGATTTTTATTAAAATTCTTTCACTTGTAGGGGATGTTTCCCCCCTCTTTAAAAGATCGGGTAAATTTTCTCAGGCTCGTAGCCTTTGATGAGTAATACTAAACTTAATAAAATTTTTATATTTAGAATCAGCATTATAAACACATTCTTTTGATACATTTATTGACATCAAAATTCCGTTTTTAAAAGTTTCGATTACTATTGAGCCGTATCGCTTGTTTTTTTTATTACGTATATGTTATTACGTATATGAGGGGGCTCCCCTTAGTCAATACCACGCTTTATACCACGCTACGATTCAAAAACCCCTGAATCATAAAGGCCGTTTAATTAGAATAGATAGCTCTTTTGAAAGCACTAAAAAAAACTGTAGCGGAAAGAGCGAGGTATTGACTTGGGGGATAACCCCCTCACATACGTTAAAATCTCTGTTCGTTTTAAGTTATAATATTGCTTCTTACTTTCAGTTGAAAAAACTTGTTTTTTTTAATTTAATTTCTGATCATTTTTTAAATATAATGGTTGGAAATCCGGCGCCCCCGTCATAGAAATGTCCTTTATCCCAACGAAACATCCTCCACGGAAAGATTCTCCAGAGTAACCCCCTCCTCTAGCCCCCGCCCCACCCGAACAAAATCCTTCCTGAAAATGTCTGTATACTTCCCAATAACCAATAAATAATGCTGGCAAGTCCGGCGCCCCCTTCATGGCAATTTCCCTTCCCCCAGTGAAAACTTCCTTCATGGGCAGAAGTAGAGATGAACCTAAAGCTCCCACGCGACACCTCTGCTGCCACCTACGACTTTTTTACATAAATTATGTCTTTTTGTTGTCAGTGAGAATGAAAAAACAGGAATTTTCTCACATTGATGTCTGTTTTCTTGGATGGTTATGTGTGTTGGTCGATTTATTTGATGTTTTTCATGGATGTCAACAGTAATTTATGTCTTTTTTATGGTTTTTGTTAGTGAGAATGAAAAAACAGGAACTTTCTCACATTTATGTATGTTTTATGGTTTTTGTCAGTGAGAATGAAAAAACAGGAACTTTCTCACATTTATGTATTTTTTATGGTTTTTGTCAGTGAGAATGAAAAAACAGGAACTTTCTCACTTTTACGTCTGTTTTATGGTTTTTGTCAGTGAGAATTTGAAAAACTGGAACTTTCTCACATTTATGTATGTTTTATGGTTTTTGTCAGTGAGAATGAAAAAACAGGAACTATCTCACATTTATGTCTGTTTTCTTGGATGGTTATGTGTGTGGATCAATTTATTTGATGTTTTTCATGGATGTCAACAGTAGTTCATGTATGTTTTATGGCTTTTGTCAGTGAAAATAGAAAAACAGGAACTTTTTCACAATTATGGGTTATTGAGTCTAATGGGGACAGGTCAATGACACTTCCTTCAAGGTCTCTTTCTCCCGGTTTGTTTTTGGCCAAGTGCCCGCTAGGGGAGAATGTTATGATCCAGAAATAGGAAATAGATTGTTTCCGGGGAAGCTAATTAATGTCTGACAGATGACGTCAAGTTAATTAATGTCTTTGGAGTTCGACCAGAATTGTTTCCGAGGCAAAGTTTAGATCACACATGACAGATGATGTCATGATTGATTGATTGACATGAAAGGGGAATTAATTTGTTGTTTCTAAGGGGAATTATTGATTCACGAAAGGGGAATTAATTTGTTGTTTCTAAAGAGAATTGTTTCCGAGCGAATGTTTTGATCTTAGCGATGAAGTAATAAGTGTGCGAAAAGGTTTCCTTGTAACTCCAGATACGAAAGCACAGGGATACTAAAACAAAAGGAACACGCTGAAATTACGTTTAGGGATTATTTGGGCGATACCGTTTTAGCCATTTTAGGGAATTATTTCGGCGAAACAGTTAGAGACATTTTAAAAGATGATTTTAGAAAAGGTTTTAGAAGAGAATTTGAGGGTAAAACTCTGTGGTCGTTATAATACACAAGTTGTATTTTAACAGTGTCGTGAGGTCCCCTACCCCAACCCCAAAGGGTTCCGATCCCCCTACCCCAACCCCAAAGGGTTCCAATCCCCCTACCACAGCCCCGAAGGAAGCCCCCGGTCCTCAAAGGTCCCCCAAGCTCCCAAAGGGCTCCCAGACCCCCAAAGGCCCTCACCCGGTCCCCAAAGGTCCACCGGACCCCCAAAGGCCCTCCCCCAGTCCTCAAAGGTCCCCATGGCTTCCAATGGGCCCCCGGCCCCCCCAACGCCCTCCCCCGGCCCCCAAGGCCCCCCCCCCCCCCCAAAGGTTCCCTGGGCGCCCAAAGGACCATCTACCCCACAAGGGCCCCCGGATCCCCAAACGCCCTCCCGGGTCCCCAAAGAGTCCCATCCCCATTTGGTTAATACTTTTTTGTGCATTTGAGACACAGAAGGGTCTCCACATTTCAAAAGGCTTTATTATATTTTTTTCAGAACAAGTTTTTTTCTTAATGTCCATCATAAACCAATTTTACAACTTGAAGTAGTTATCTTTTTCACCACAACTTTACTTTACGACTTTTTTGCACACCCCAAGATCAAGCAATACTTTTCAAAAGAAATTTCAGAACAAGTTCCTTTCTTAATGTCATTCCTAAACCCATTTTACAAATTGAAGTACCCAACCTTTTTACACACAACTTTACTTTACAGCTTTTTGAATGCCCAACACTAAGCAATACTTTTCAAAGGCATTTCAGTACAAGTTTTTTTCTTAATCTCCTTCATAAATTAATTTTACAACTTGAAGTAGTTATTTTTTCCCCCACAACTTTACTATAAGGCTTTTTGAATTAGCCATTATCATGCAATACTTTTCAAAGGCATTTCAGAACAGGTTTTTTTCTTAAGATCCTAGCTAAACCAATTTCACAAGTTGAAGTACTTATCTTTTCACCACAACTATACTTTACGACTCTTTTCCACACCCAATCATCAAGCAATACTTTCCAAAAGGCTTTATTATATCTTTTCAGTACAAGTTATTTTCTTAATATCCCTCTCAAAACAATTTTACAAATTCTAAATTTTTACTTAGTAGATTGAAAAAGCTATATCATAGTTGTGAATATTTTCTCGGAAGATAAGCAGTTCTATTTCAATTTTAAATTTTATCAATGAAGTTAAGAAAAGTTAAAGTTCTCTTCTGAATTTTCTCAATGAAAAAAAAATTAGTTATTAATCAATTCTATTTTTTCCAAATAATATAAAAATTTTTCACTTCGGGTAAAATTTTTCTCCAAGAGATGAAAAAATGTTAAATACTGTTCCTAATGTTTCACGGAAGATAGAAAAGTTCAAGTTCTCTTCTGAATTTTACCAAAGAACACACTCCAATTGTAATTTCTCCAGACAAAATAAAAATCTTCCACTTCAGTTATAAGTTCACCAAAGACATAAAGAAATTTATTCTAAATTCGAAGTTCTATTCTAAATTTTTCCGTAGTAGATAGAAAAAGCTATAGCATACTTGTGAATATTTTCCCAGAAGATAAAAAGTTCTACTTCAATTTTTAATTTTCTCAACGAAGTGAAGAAAAGTTCAAGTTCTATTCTGAATTTTTTCAATGAAAAAGAAATTAGTTATTGATCATTTCTATTTTTCCAAATAATGTAAATATTTTCAAACTTCAAAATGGGCACACACAAAAACTTAAACACACACACAAACTTACACACACACACACACACACACAAAAACTTACACACACACACACACACACACACACAAACTTACACACAAAAAAAAACTTACACAGACAAAAAAACTTACACACACAAAAAAAAATTACACACGCACACAAAAAATTAAACCCACACACAAAAAATTACAAACACACACACACACACAAAAACTAATACACGCAAAAAAACTTACACACACACACAAAAATTTACAAACAAAAAAACTAACACACACACAAAAAATAACACACACAAAAAAAATTACACACACACACAAAAACATACACCCACACACAAAAACTTACACACACACAAACACACAAAAAAACACACACAAACAAAAAAAATGACACACACAAAAAAACTTACACACACACACAAAAACTTACACACACACACAAAAAATAACACATGCACACGCCAAAACTAACACACACACAAAAAATTACACACACACACAAAAAAATACACCCACAAAAACAATATTATACACAGACAAAAAAACTCACACAAACAAAAATAGACACACACACACAAAAACTTACACACACACGCAAAGACAGACACAAACAAACAAAATTACGCAAACACAAAAACTAACATACAAACACAAAAACTAACACACACACAAAAACTTACACACACACAAAAACTTACCCACACACAAGAACTTACACACACACACAAAAACTTACACACACACAAACAAAAAACTAACACACACAAAAAAAATTACTCACACACAAAAAAAAATACACACACACAAAAACAAACACACACACACAAAAACTTACACACACACACACAAACTTACACACACACAAATTTACACACACACACACACACACACAAAAACTTACACACAAAAAAAAACTTACACAAACACACAAACAAAACTTAAACACACACACACACACACACACACAAAAACTTACACACACACACAAAAACTAACACGCACATATACAAACAAAAAATAACAAACACAAAAAAAAACTTAAACACACAAAAACTTACACACACACACACAAAAACTCACACAAACACAAAAACTTACACACACACAAAAACTTAAACACACACAAAAACTTACACACACACAAAAATTTACACACACACAAAAACTTACACAAACACAAAAACTTACCCACACACACAAAAAACTTACACACACACACACACACACAAAAAACTTACACACACACACACACAAAAATTTACACACACACAAAAACTTACACACACACACACAAAAACTTACACACACGACGGCTAAGTATGTTAAAGGCTAGCTATTTTCTTGCGAAAACACAAAAAATCAGAAAAAATGCTCATTGTTCCGTTAGTAGCCACGCAATTAGACTAAAAATTACGATATTTATGCACAGTTTCAACTAACTACGGCTAAGTATGTTAAAGGAGAGCCATTTTCTTGCGAGAACACAAAAATCAGAACACACACACACAAATTTTACACACACACAAAAACTTACACACGCACAAAAACTTACACACACACAAAAATTTACACACACACAAAAACTTACACACACACACAAAAACTTACACACACACACAAACTTACCCACACACACAAAAACTTACACACACACAAAAAATTACACACACACACAAAAACTTACACACACACAAAAACTTACCCACACACTCACAAAAATAAAAAACACACACACAAACAAACAAACTTACACACACACACACACACACACACAAATATACACACACACAAAAACTAACACACACAACGGCTAAGTATGTTAAAAGCTAGCCTTTTTCTTGCGAAAGCACAAAAAATCAGAAAAAATGCTCATTGTTCCTTTAGTAGCCACACAATTAGACTAAAAATTACGATATTTATGCACAGTTTCAACTAACTACGTCTAAGTATCTTAAAAGTAGAGACTTTTTCTTGCGAGAACACAAAAATCAGAACACACACACACAAATTTTATAAAAACACACACACTTTCACACGCACAAAAACTTACACACACACAAAAAGGTACCCACACAACAAATCTTACACACACACAAAAACTTACCCACACACACAAAAATCTTACACACACCAAAACTTACACACACACAAAAACTTACCCACACACACAAAAAACTTACACACACACACAAACACAAAAACTTACACACACACACACACACACAAATTTACACACACACAAAAACTTACACACACAACGGCTAAGTATGTTAAAGGCTAGCTTTTTTTTGCGAAAACACAAAAAATCAGAAAAAATGCTCATTGTTCCTTTAGTAGCCACACAATTAGACTAAAAATTACGAAATTTATGCACTCTTTCAACTAACTAGTTTCTTAAAAGGCGAGGTATTTTTCTAGCGAGAACACAAAAAAATCATTCAGCGGTATTAATGAAAATGATGATACATCAACCGAAAATCATCAACGTGAACTCCGATTAACCATCACCAAAGTGTCACAATACCGTCAGTGTGTCAACACCCCTCGTAAAATAGGGGGGGGTAAAAGTCAACTGCGAAGATATTTAGCCTACAGAAAAAAATTGCTCATTGTTCCTTTATTAGCCACGCAATTAGACTAAAAATTATGATATTTATGCACAGTTTCAACTAACTACGGCTAAGTATGTTAAAGGCGAGCCAATTTCTTGCGAGAACACAAAAATCAAAACACACACACACAAAAACTTACACACACACAAAAACTTACACACACACAAAAACTTACACACACACAAAAACTTACACACACACAAAAACTTACCCACACACACAAAAACTTACCCACACACACAAAAACTTACCCACAAACACAAAAACTCAAACACACACTCACAAAAAACTTACACAGACAAAAAATTACACACGCACAAAAACTTAAACGCACAAAAAAAATTATAAACACAATAATTTACACACACACACACACACAATTAGACAAAAAATTACGATATTTTTGCACAGTTTCAACTAACTACGGCTAAGTATCTTAAAAGGTGAGGTATTTTTCTCGCGAGAACACAAAAAATCATTAAGTGGTACTAATGAAAATGATGATAATCAACCGAAAACTGTCAACGAGAACACCGATTAACCATCACCAAAGTGTCACAATGCCGTCAGTGCGCCAACACCCTTCGGAAAATAGGGGGTAAAGGTCAACTGCGAAGATATTTAGCCTAAGAAACTAGAATATGACATTGCACCCCTTCGCTAATAACTAGTGAAAACCAAGAACTCAAACGCAAATGAACCACTGTTCGCTATTTACTACATTGCAACTGCTGTTGCAACATGATAACTTGATAATCATTTCTAATTTTAACAATTCCTTGCGTACATCCTTCAAACATAATAAACTCAGACTTGGAGAGATTTGAGATTGAACACTAAATTAAACAAATGAAAGAATTCACATTTTAGAGTTAAAATGTGCGCACAGAAAAAAAGCAAATATAATAGTCGTTTAAAATCTCCTCTCCCCCCCCCCAAACTCAAAAATTTCTGGGGGAACGTATTTTCAAGGTTTTATTCTAAGTGAACGATCTTACCTTTTCAGGAGTGAAGAGTCGTTGAAATTGGATTGGGAATAAAAGTCAAACATATGAGCAAATAGTAAGAAGTTTTAGTGTTGGTTTTTAATTACAACAGAAAACTTATTTTTTAATTTTATGTTTTACCATTTTTTCAAATCATGACATAAATATCCGTTTGAATAGACCCTCACTTATCAGTTTAACTCGATTCGAGTACCGGTTCGATTCGAACAGCAAACATTCTTTCTAATCTTTAGACTTTTCAAGCATAATAAACTTGATTACGGTATGTAATTTGTAGGACCGGTGGTCTTTTCCTTCAAAAACTTTCTCGTACAGCTAACCGTTGATGTTGCAATTCGAATAAAAAGCAAATTCTGTGTGGACGTACTAGCTACCACAGACCGAGAAGGGCTGAATTCACATTTTAGAGACAAAAAATGCACACAAAAAAAAGCAATATAATAGCAATTTAAAATCTCCCCCCCCCCCAAACACAACATTTCTGGGAGGGGGACATATTTTCATTGTATTTTGAATATTTTCCTTTGGAAAACACATCGAAAAGCCATATCAAAAGCTAAATTTGTGAGTTTTTTTTCACTGAAAATTCCTTTTTTTTTTCAAGCCTTAACCTCCCTAATTGAAAGATATGAATTATAATCAAGGAACATAGTTCATCATATTTTACATATTTTTGGATGGAAAACACACTGAAAAGACATATTATTGAACTTACATCAAACGTTGGAGGGTATACATTTGAAGAACATTCCATTATTTTCTATCTTGTTCTATATTTCAGCCTATACTGACTTTTAAACCTTTCAAAACCCTGAAATATACTAACCAAACGGTTATTTATTTACGAAATCGTGCAAACTGAGGATTTTAGAACAATAATTACCTTTCTATATATCACTTAACACTCACTGGAATTACCACTTATCAGTCACGGAGAAAGGATTCAAAACAATACTTATTACATCACATAGTCTAATTGCGTCAAACGAGGCATCTTCAATGCAGATTAATTAATTGTTACGCTCGATTTTGTGTTGGACATAGGAAAGCGTCGATGGGAGTGAGAATTTCTGTGAAACTATCAAAGATTGATCAACTCTGTGATTTCACAGTTCTTGTGTAATCAGAAAGAAAAAAGAAGAAGAATTGATAAAAGATATTTTGAAATATGCCCCAAAATCAGAGCTATTACAACTTAAATGACGCGAGGGGAGGGGGGAATTAGGTTTTAAGAATATCCTGGATGTATCATTTTTATATTATCTAAGTACTCACAGAAGGAGTCATCACAGAAACTTTGAAAAGGGCTCATTTGATTGGAAATTAAAGTGGCTAGCACCCAATTCACAGGAGGGGCGTGAAAACTATGGTTTTTAACTTTGATATGCAAGACTAGAAAGAAAAGTTCTTAGGTGTGGGGCTGCCCCCCACATCACCCCTCGCTCTTGAAATCCCCCCCAACTCAACTTTTCCAGAGGATTTCAAAATCCCCCCCCTCCAAACTCAAAAATTTCTAGGAACGTATTTTCATCATATTTAAATATTTACCTACGTACGCATCACTTAGGTTAGATTAGGTGAGAGACAGGCAAAAAGTTAGGTGTATGGTTAGGTTAAGCTAGATTATGTTAGGTTAATTTAGGTTAGGCTAGGTTAGCCTACGTACGCGCTTGTACGTAGGCTAAACTAGCCTAACCTAAATTAACCTAACCTAACATAATCTAACCTAACCTAACCATACACCTAACTTTTTGCTTGTCTCTCACCTAATCTAACCTAAGTGATGCGTACGTAGGTAAATATTTAAATATGATGAAAATACGTTCCTAGAAATTTTTGAGTTTGGAGGGGGGGGGATTTTGAAATCCTCTGGAAAAGTTGAGTTGGGGGGGATTTCAAGAGCGAGGGTTGAGGCGGGGGCAGCCCCACACCTAAGAACTTTTCTTTCTAGTCTTGCATATCAAAGTTAAAAACCATAGTTTTCACGCCCCCTCCTGTGAATTGGGTGCTAGCCACTTTAATTTCCAATCAAATGAGCCCTCTTCAAAGTTTCGGTGATGACTCCTTCTGTGAGTACTTAGATAATATAAAAATGATACATCTAGGATATTTTTAAAACCTAATTCCCCCCTCCCCTCGCGTCATTTAAGTTGTAATAGGTCTGATTTTGGGGCATATTTCAAAATATCTTTTATCAATTTTTCTTCTTTTTTCTTTCTGATTACACAAGAACTGTGAAATCACAGAGTTGGTCAATCTTTGATAGTTTTACAGAAATTCTCACTCCCATCGACGCTTTCCTATGTCCAAAACAAAATCGAGCGTAACAATTAATTAATCTGCATTGAAGATGTCTCGTTTGACGCAATTAGACTATGTGATGTAAGAAGTATTGTTTTGAATCCTTTCTCCGTGAGTGATAAGTGACAATTCCAGTGAGTGTTAAGTGATATATAGAAAGGTAATTATTGTTCTAAAATCATCAGTTTGCACGATTTCGTAAATAAATAACCGTTAGGCTAGTATATTTCAGGGTTTTGAAAGGTTTAAAAGTCAGTATAGGCTGAAATATAGAACAAGATAGAAAATAATGGAAGGTTCTTCAAATGTAAGCCCTCCAATGTTTGATGTAAGTTCAAATAATATGTCTTTTCAGTGTGTTTTCCATCCAAAAATATGTAAAATATGATGAACTGTGTTCCTTGATTATAATTCATATCTATCAATTAGGGAGGTTAAGGCTTGACAAAAAAAAAGGAACTGTCAGCTAAAAAAAAAACAAAAATTTAGCTGTTTAAAGGACTTATCGATGCTTTTTACAAAGGGAAATTTTAAAAAAAAAATAGAAAAATGTCCCCCCCCCCAGAAAATTCGAGTTTGGGGGGGGGGGAGATTTTAATTTGCTATTGTATTGCTTTTTTGGTGCGCACTTTTTGTCTCTAAAATGTGAATTCAGCCCTTCGGGGTCTGTGGTAGCTAGTACGTCCACACAGAATTTGCTTTTTATTCCAATTGCAAAAACAACGGTTAGCTATACGAGAAAGTTTTTGAAGGAAAAGACCACCGGTCCTACAAATAACATATCGTAATCAAGTTTATTATGCTTGAAAAGTCTAAAGACTAGAAAGAATGTTTGCTGTTAGAATCGAACCGGTACTCAAATCGAGTTAAAATGATAAGTGAGGGTCTATTCAAACGGATATTTATGGCGTGATTTTAAAAAATGTTAAAAAATCAAATTAAAAAATAAGTTTTCTGTTGGAAGTAAAAAGCAACACTAAAACTTCTCGCTCTTTGCGCATAAGTTTGACTTTTATTCCAAATCCAATGTGAACGACTCTTCACTCCTGAAAAGGTAAGATCGTTCACTTAGAATAAAACCTTGAAAATACGTTCCCCCAGAAATTTTTGAGTTCGGGGGGGAGGGGGAGGGAGATTTTAAACGACTATTATATTTGCTTTTTTTCTGTGCGCACTTTTTAACTCTAAAATGTGAATTCTTTCATTTGTTTAATTTAGTGTTCAATCTCAAATCTCTCCAAGGCTGAGTTTATTATGTTTGAAGGATATATGCAAGGAATTGTTAAAATTAGAAATGATCATCAAGTTATCATGTTGCAACAGTAGTTGCAATGTAGTAAATGGTGAACAGTAGTTCATCTGCGTTTGAGCTCTTGGTTTTCACTAGTTATTAGTGAAGGGTTGTAATTTCATATTCTAGTTTCTTAGGCTAAATATCTTCGCAGTTGACCTTTACCCCCTATTTTCCGAGGGGTTTTGACACACTGACGGCATTGTGACACTTTGGTGATGGGTAATCGGTGTTCTCGTTGACAGTTTTCGGTTGATTATCATCATTTTCATTAATACCACTTAATGATTTTTTGTGTTCTCGCAAGAATAATACCTCGCCTTTTAAGATACTTAGCTGTAGTTAGTTGAAACTGTGCATAAATATCGTAATGTTTTGTCTAATTATGTGTGTGTGTGTAAGTTATTGTGTATGTAAGTTTTTTTATGCGTTTAAGTTTTTGTGTGTGTAAGTTTTTTGTGCGTGTGCGTGTGAGTTTTTGTGTGTGTGGGTAAGTTTTTGTGTTTGTGTAAGTTTTTATGTGTGTGTTAGTTTTTGTGTGTGTGGGTAAGTTTTTGTGTGTGTGTAAATTTTTGTGTGTGTGTAAGTTTTTGTGTGTGTGTAAGTTTTTGTGTGTGTGTAAGTTTTTGTGTGTATGTGTTCTGATTTTTGTGTTCTCGCAAGAAAATGGCTCGCCTTTAACATACTTAGCCATAGTTAGTTGAAACTGTGCATAAATATCATAATTTTTAGTGTAATTGCGTGGCTACTAAAGGAACAATGAGCTATTTTTTTTCTGTAGGCAAAATATCTTCGCAGTTGACCTTTACCCCCCCTATTTTCCGAGGGGTGTTGACACACTGACGATATTTTGACACTTTGGTGATGGTTAATCGGAGTTCACGTTTATGGTTTTCGGTTGATGTATCATCATTTTAATTAATACCGCTTAATGATTTTTTTGTGTTCTCGCAAGAAAAATATCTCGCCTTTTAAGATACTAGTAGAGATGACCCTATAACTTTTGTCCCTCACCCGTGCTGCCACCTACAACTTTTTTTTAACATCAAATATGGGCATAGCCTCCCTAGGGAGAACACGTGGTTTATTGGGTCAATAACCTATTTCTCCAGGTGTGTTTTTGGCACGCTTGAGGCGAATGTTTTGATCTAGGAAAGAGTATTTGTTGTTGTTGTTTTTGGCCAAGTGCCCGCTAGGGAAGAATGTTATGAAGTCAGGAAACAGTATTTGTTGTTGTTGTTGTTTTGGGCAAGCTCCCAGCGAATGTCAAGGGAGAACACGTGGTTAATCAAAGTGGGACACCTGTGCTGACAGTCATTAATCAAATTGTTTCCGGGGAAGCTAATTAATGTCTGACAGATGACGTCAAGTTAATTAATGTCTTTGGAGTTTGACCAGAATTGTTTCCGAGGCAAAGTTTGGATCACACATGACAGATGATGTCATGATTGATTGATTGACATGAAAGGGGAATTAATTTGTTGTTTCTAAGGGGAATTATTGATTCACGAAAGGGGAATTAATTTGTTGTTTCTAAAGAGAATTGTTTCGGAGCGAATGTTTTGATCTTAGCGATGAAGTGATTAGCGCGCGAAAGAGTTTCTTTGTAATTTGAAATGTGAAAGCACAGGGATGCCAAAACAAAAGGAACTCGCTGAAATTACGTTTAGGGATTATTTGGGCGATACTGTTTTAGCCATTTTAGGGAATTATTTCGGCGAAACAGTTAGAGACATTTTAAAAGATGATTTTAGAAAAGGTTTTAGAAGAGAATTTGAGGGTAAAACTCTGTGGTCGTTATAATACACAAGTTGTATTTTAACAGTGTCGTGAGGTCCCCTACCCCAACCCCAAAGGGTTCCGATCCCTCTACCCCAACCCCCAAGGGTTCCAATCCCCCTACCACAACCCTGAAGGAAGCCCCCGGTCCTCAAAGATCCTCCAAGCTCCCAAAGGGCCCCTGGACCCCAAAGGCCCTCCCCAGACCCCCAAAGGCCCTCCCCGGGTCCCCCAAAGGCCCACCGGGCTCTCAAAAGACCACCGGGCTCGCAAAGGGCCCCCTGGACCCCCAAAGGCCCTCACCTGGTCCCCAAAGGTCCACCGGGCTCCCAAAGGACCACCCAGCCCTAAAGGCCCCCCCAGACCCTCGAAGGACCCCCGGCACCCCAAAGGCCCCTGAGCCCCCATTTTTTAATACTTTTTTATTGCGTTATTATTTATTTTAAGTAAAAGTTATTTTCTTAATGTCCATCCTAAACCCATTTTACAAGTTGAAGTACCCGTCCTTTTCACCCACAACTTTACTATACTGATTTTTGAATGCTCCAACACCAAGCAATACTTTTCAAAGACATTTCAGAACAAGTTCTTTTCTTAATGTCCCTCCTAAACCCATTTTACAAATTGAAGTACCCATCCTTTACACCCACAACTTTACTTTACAGCTTTTGAATGTTCCAACACCAAGCAATACTTTTCAAAGGGCATTTCAGAACAAGTTCTTATCATAATGTCCATCCTAAACCCATTTTACAAGTTGAAGTTCCCATCTTTTTCACCCACAACTTTACTTTACAGATTTTTGAATGCCCAACACCAAGCAATACTTTTCAAAAGGCATTTCAGAACAAGTTCTTCTCTTAGTGACCGTCCTAAACCCATTTTACAAATTGAAGTACCCATCCTTTTCACACACAACTTAGTTATAGGTAAGAGTTTGAAGTTTTACCTTAGAGACTAAGCTTAGAGTTTTAGTTTGGTTTAGTTTTAGTTAAAAGTTTAGAGTTTTTTTTAGCTTAGAGTCTTAGCTTAGAGTCTTTGTTAGAGTTCTAGTTTATTTTAGTTTTAGTTAATAGTTTAGAGTTTTTAGCTTAGAGTCTTGGCTTAAAGTTTTATTTTGGTTTATTTTTAGTTAAAAGTTTAGAGTTTTTATTAGATTATAGTCTTAGCTTAGAGTTTTTGTTAGAGTTCTAGTTTAGTTTAGTTTTAGTTAAGAGTTTATAGTTTTTAGATTAGAGTCTTAGCTTAGAGTTCTATTCTGAGTTATAGTTTAGTTTAGTTTAGTTACAGTTCAGAATTTAGAGTTTTAGCTTAGAGTCATAGCTTAGAGTTTTACTTAAAGTTTTGTTTTGGCTAAGTTTTAGTTAAGAGTTTCGAGTTTTAGCTTAGAGTTTTAGCTTAGAGTCTTAGCTTAGAGTTTTTTGTTAGAGTTCTAGTTTAGTTTAATTTTATTTAAGAGTTTAGAGTTTTACCTTAGAGACTTAGCTTAGAGTTTTAGTTTGGTTTAGTTTTAATTAAAAGTTTAGAATTTTTTTAGCTTAGAGTCTTAGCTTAGAGTTTTTGTTAGAGTTCTAGTTTAGTTTAGTTTTTGTTAAGAGTTTAGAGTTTTTAGCTTAGAGTCTTAGCTTAAATTTTTATTTTGGTTTATTTTTAGTTAAAAGTTTAGAGTTTTTTTTATATTATATTATTAGCTTATATTTTCTTTTATAGTTATAGTTTAGTTTAGTTTTAGTTAAGAGTTTAGAGTTTTTAGCTTAGAGTCTTAGCTTAGAGTTTTATTCTGAGTTCTAGTTTAGTTTAGTTACAGTTCAGAATTTAGAGTTTTAGCTTGGAGTCATAGCTTAGAGTTTTACTTAAAGTTTTAGTTTGGCTAAGTTTTTGTTAAGAGTTTCGAGTTTTAGCTTAGAGTCTTAGCCTAGAGTTTTTTGTTAGAGTTCTAGTTTAGTTTAATTTTAGTTAAGAGTTTGATGTTTTACCTTTGAGTTTCAGTTAGAGTTCTAGTTTAGTTTAGTTTTAGTTAAGAGTTTGGTGTTTTACCTTAGAGTCTTAGCTTAGAGTTCTAGTTTAGTATAGTTTTACTTAAGAGTTTAGAGTTTTAGCTTAGAGTCTCGGCTTAGAGTTTTTGTTAGAGTTCTAGTTTATTTTAGTTTTAGTTAAGAGTTTAGTGTTTTAGCTTAGAGTCTTAGCTTAGAGTTTATGTTGAAGTTCTAGTATAGTTTAGTTTTAGTTTATAGTTTTAGCTTAGCTTAGAGTTTTTGTTAGAGTTATAGTTTAGTTTAGTTTTAGTTAAGAGTTTAGAGTTTTTTTGTTAGAGTTCTAGTTTAGTTTAATTTTAGTTAAGAGTTTGATTTTCTACCTTTCAGTTTCAGTTAGAGTTCTAGTTTAGTTTAGTTTTATTTAAGAGTTTAGAATTTACCATAGAGTCTTAGCTTAGAGTTTTAGTTAGAGTTCTAGTTCAGTTTAGTTTTAGTTAAGAGTTTAGATCTTTAGCTTAGAGTCATAGCTTAGAGTTTTACTTAAAGTTATAGTTTGCTTAAGTTTTAGATAAGAGTTTAGAGTTTTTAGATTAGATTTTTTGTTGAAGTACTAGTTTAGTTTAGTTTTATTTAATAGTTTAGAGATTTAGCTTAGAGTCTTAGCTTAGAGTTTTTGTTATAGTTGAAGTTTAGTTTAATTTTAGTTAAGAATTTTATGTTTTACCTTTTGAGTTTCAGTTAGAGTTCTAGTTTAGTTTACTTTTAGTTAAGAGTTTAGAGTTTTTTAGCTTAGAGTCTTAGCTTAGAGTTTTAGTTAGAGTTCTAGTTTAGTTTAGTTTTAGTTAAGAGTTTAGAATTTTAGCTTAGAGTCTTAGCTTTGAGTTTTTGTTAGAGTTCTAGTTTATTTTAGTTTTGAGTTCTAGTTTAGTTTACATATAGTTAAGAGTTTGTAGTTTTACCTTAGAGACTTAGCTTAGAGTTTTAGTTTAGTTTAGTTTTATTTAATAGTTTTGAGTTTTTTATCTTAGAGTATTAGCTTAGAGTTTTTTTTAGAGTTATAGTTTATTTTAGTTTTTGTTAGGAGTTTGGTGTTTTAACTTAGAGTCTTAGCTTATAGTTTAAGTTAGAGTTATAGTTTAGTTTAGTTTTAGTTAAAAGTTTATAATTTTTAGCTTAGAGTCTTAGCTTAGAGTTTTTGTTAGAGTTCTAGTTTATTTTAGTTTTAGTTAAGAGTTTAGAGTTTTTAGCTTAGAGTCTTTGCTTAGAGTTTTTATTGAAGTTCTAGTTTAGTTTAGTTTTAGTTAAGAGTTTAGAGTTTTAGCTTAGAGTCGTAGCTTAGAGTTTTTTTTAGAATTGAAGTTTAGTTTAGTAATAGTTAAGAGTTTAGAGTTTTATCTTAGAGTCTTAGATTAGAGTTTTTGTTAGAGTTCTAGTTTAGTTTATTTATAGTTAAGAGTTTGGAGTTTTACCTTAGAGACTTAGCTTAGAGTTTTAGTTTAGTTTAGTTTTAGTTAAGAGTTTGGAGTTTTTAGCTTAGGTTTTAGAGTCTTAGCTTAGTTTTTGTTAGAGTTCTAGTTTAGTTTAGTTTTGGTTAAGAGTTTGATGTTTTACCTTAGAGTCATAGTTTAGACATTTAGTTAGAGTTCTAGTTTAGTTTAGTTTTAGTTAAGAGTTTAGAATTTTAGCTTAGAGTCTTAGCTTAGAGTTTTTGTTAGAGTTCTAGTTTAGTTTAGTTTTAGTTAAGAGTTTAGAGTTTTTAGCTTAGAGTCTTAGCATAGCTTTTTTCAAAGTTCTAGTTTAGTTTAGTAATAGTTAAGAGTTTAGAGTTTTAGCTTAGAGTCTTAGCTTAGAGTTTTTGTTACAGTTGAAGTCTAGTTTAGTAAGAGTTAAGAGTTTAGAGTTTTAGCTTAGAGTCTTAGCTTAGAGTTTTTGTTAAAGTTGAAGTTTAGTTTAGTAATAGTTAAGAGTTTAGAGTTTTAGCTTAGAGTTTTATCTTAGATTTTTTTTTTATTTTAGTTTTAGTTAATATTTTAGAGTTTTTTTAGCTTAGAGTCTTATCTTAGAGTTTTTGTTAGAGTTCTAGTTTAGTATATTTATAGTTAAGAGTTTAGAGTTTTTATCTTATATTCTTAGTTTATAGTTTTTTTTTTAAGTTCTAGTTTAGTTTAGAGTTTTAGCTTAGACTTGGAGTTTTAGTTAGAGTTTTAGTTTAGTTTAGTTTTAGTTAAGAGTTTAGAGTTTTAGCCTAGAGTCTTAACCTAGAGTTTTTTTTAGAGTTATAGTTTAGTTTAGTTTTAGTTAAGAGTTTAGAGTTCTAGCTTAGAGTCTTAGCTTAGAGTTTTTGTTAGAGTCCTAGTTTAGATTAGTTATAGTTAGGAGTTTAGAGTTTTACCTTAGAGACTTAGCTTAGAGTTTTAGTTAAGTTTAGTTTTACTTAAGAGTATAGAATTTTAGCTCAGAGTCTCAGCTTAGATTTTTTGTTAGAGTTCTAGTTTAGTATAGTTTTAGTTAAGAGTTTAGTGTTTTTAGCTTAGAGTCCTAGTTTAGAGTTTTTGTTGAAGTTCTAGTCTAGTTTAGTTTTAGTTTAGAGTTTTAGCTTAGACTTAGAGTTTTAATTAGAGTTCTAGTTTAGTTTAGTTTTAGTTAAGAGTTTAGAGTTTTTTTCTTATAGTATTATATTAGTTTTATTTAGAGTTCTAGTTTAATTTAGTTTTAGTTAAGAGTTTAGAGTTTTACCATAGAGTCTTAGCTTAGAGTTTTAGTTAGAGTTAAAGTTTAGTTTAGTTACAGTTAAGAATTTTGATTTTTCAGCTTAGAGTCATAGCTTAGAGTTTTACTTAAAGTTATAGCTTGGTTAAGATTTAGTTAAGAGTTTCAAGTTTTAGCTGAGTCTTAGCTTACAGTTTTTGTTAGAGTTGTAGTTTAGCTTAGTTTTACTTAAGAGTTTAGAGTTTTTCCTTAGAGTCCTAGCTTAGAGTTTTTGTTAGAGTTCTAGTTTAGTTTAATTTTAGTTAAGAATTTGATGTTTTACCTTTGAGTTTCAGTTAGAGTTCTAGTTTAGTTTACTTTTAGTTAAGAGTTTAGAGTCTTTAGCTTAGAGTCTTAGCTTAGAGTTTATGTTGTAGTTCTAGTTTAGTTTTAGTTAATAGTTTAGAGTTTTAGCTTAAAGTCTTAGCTTAGAGTTATTGTTAGAGTTGAAGTTTAGTTTAGTAATAGTTAAGAGTTTAGAGTTTTAGTTTAGAGTCTTAGCTTAGAGTTTTTGCTATAGTTCTAGTTTAGTTTAGATATAGTTAAGCGTCTGGAGTTTTACCGTCGAGACTTAGCTTAGAGTTTTAGTTTAGTTTAGTTTATTTAAGAGTTTAGAGTTTTTAGCTTGGAGTCTTAGCTTAGAGTTTTTGTTAGAGTTCTAGTTTAGTTTAATTTTAGTTCATAGTTTGGTGTTTTACCTTAGAGTCATAGCTTAGAGTTTTAGTTAGAGTTCTAGTTTAGTTTAGTTTTAATTAAGAGTTTAGAATTTTAGCTTAGAGTCTTAGCTTAGAGTTTTTATTAGAGTTTTAGTTTAGTTTAGTTTTAGTTAAGAGTTTAGAGTTTTAGCTTAGAGTCTTAGCTTAGAGCTATAGTTAGAGTTGAAGTCTAGTTTAGTTATAGTTAAGAGTTTAGAGTATTTAGCTTAGAGTCGTAGTTTAGAGTTTTTGTTAGAGTTCTAGTTTAGTTTACTTAAAACTAAATTACACAATTACCAAATTACTAAATTACCACAAAATTACACAATATTGCATAGAAATACCAAAACCATAGGTTAGATTAGGTTAGGTTAGGTTAGGTTAGAGGTTAGGTTTCTCCATGTCTAAGTTAGGTTAGATTAGGTTAGCTTATCATTAGTGCTCATGATAAGCTAACCTAATCTAACCTAACTTAGACATGGAGAAACCCAACCTCTAACCTAACCTAGTCTAACCTATGGTTTTGGTATTTCTATGCAATATTGTGTAATTTTGTGGTTATGTTAGTTTGGACTAAACTTCAACTCTAACTAAATCTCTAAGCTAAGATTCTAGGCTAAACCTCTAAGCTATAACTCTTAAGTAAAACTAAAATAAACAGTAACTCTAACTAAAACTCTAAGCTAATACTCTAAGCTAAAACTATAAACTCTTAACTATAACTAGACTAAACGAAACTTCAACACTAACTAAAACTCTAATATAAGACTTTAATGTATAACTCAAAACTCTTAACTAAAACTAAACTAAACTAGAACTCTAAGTAAAACTCTAAGCTAAAACTCTAAGCTTAAACGCTAAACTCGTAACTAAAACTAAACTAAACTAGAGCTTCAACAAAAACTCTAAGCTAAGACTCTAAGCTAAAAACTCTAAACTCTTAACTAAAACTAAACTAAACTAGAACTATACCAAAAACTCTAAGCTAAGACTCTAAGCTGAAATTCTAAACTCTTAACTAAAAATAAAATAAACTAGAAATATAAATAAAAATATAAGGTAAGACTCTAGGGTAAAACACAAAACTATTAACTAAAACTAAACTAAACTAGACCTATAACAAAAACTCTAAGCTAAGACTCTAAGCTAAAAAACTCTAAACTCTTAAATAAAACTAAACTAAAATAAAACTTCAACAAAAACTCTAAGCTATTATTCTATGATAAAACTCTAAACTCTTAAGTAAACTAAACTAGAACTCTAACAAAAACTCTAAACTACGACTCTAAGCTAAAAACTCTAAACTTTTAACTAAAACTAAACTAGACTTCAACTCTAACTATAGCTCTAAGCTAAGACTCTAAGCTAAAACTCTAAACTCTTAACTAAAACTAAACTAAACTACAACTCTAACAAAAACTCAAAGCTAAGACTTTAAGCTAAAACTATAAACTCTTAACTAAAACTAAACTAAACTAGAACTCTAATAAAAACTCTAAGCTAAGATTCTAAGCTAAAATTCTAAACTCTTAATTAAAACTAAACTAAACTAGAACTCTAACTAAAACTCTAAACTATGACTCTAAGGTAAAACACCAAACTCTGAACTAAAATTAAACTAAACTAGAACTCTAACAAAAACTATAAGCTAAGACTCCAAGCTAAAAACTCTAAACTCTTAAATAAACTAAACTAATCTAAAACTCTAAGCTAAGTCTCGACGGTAAAACTCCAGACGCTTAACTATATCTAAACTAAACTAGAACTCTAACAAAAACTCTAAGCTAAGACTCTAAGATAAAACTCTAAACTCTTAACTATTACTAAACTAAACTTCAACTCTAACAAAAACTCTAAGCTAAGACTCTAAGCTAAAACTCTAAACTCTTAACTAAAACTAAACTAGAACTTCAAAAAAAACTTCAAGCAAAGGCTCTAAGCTAAAGACTCTAAACTCTTAACTAAAACTAAAATAAACTACAACTCTAACAAAAACTCTTTGCTAAGACTCTAAGCTAAAATTCTAAACTCTTAACTAAAACTAAACTAAACTAGAACTCTAACTAAAACTCTAAGCTAAGACTCTAAGGTAAAACACTAAACTCTTAACTAAAAGTAAACTAAACTAGAACTCTAACTGAAACTCAAAGTTAAAACATCAAATTCTTAACTAAAATTAAACTAAACTAGAACTCTAACAAAAACTCTAAGCTAGGACTCTAAGGAAAAACTCTAAACTCTTAAGTAAAACTAAGCTAAACTACAACTCTAACAAAAACTGTAAGCTAAGACTCAGCTAAAACTTGAAACTCTTAACTAAATCTTAACCAAGCTATAACTTTAAGTAAAACTCTAAGCTATGACTCTAAGCTGAAAAATCTACATTCTTAACTGTAACTAAACTAAACTTTAACTCTAAGTAAAACTCTAAGCTAAGACTTTATGGTAAAACTCTAAAGTCTTAACTAAATCTAAATTAAACTGGAACTCTAAATAAAACTAAGCTAAGACTCTAAGCAAAAAACTCTAAACTCTTAACTAAAACTAAACTAAACTAGAACTCTAATTAAAACTCTAAGTCTAAGCTAAAACTCTAAACTAAAACTAAACTAGACTAGAACTTCAACAAAAACTCTAAACTAGGACTCTAAGCTAAAAACTCTAAACTCTTACCTAAAACTAAACTAAACTAGAACTCTAACAAAAACTCTAAGCTGAGACTCTGAGCTAAAATTCTATACTCTTAAGTAAAACTAAACTAAACTAAAACTCTAAGCTAAAATTCTAAGCTAAAACTCTAAACTCTTAACTATTACTAAACTAAACTTCAACTTTAACAAAAACTCTAAGCTAAGACTCTAAGCTAAAACTCTAAACTCTCAACTATTACTAAACTAAACTTCAACTGTAGCAAAAACTCTAAGCTAAGACTCTAAGCTAAAACGCTAAACTCTTAACTATTACTAAACTAAACTAGAACTACAAAAAAAACTATTCTAATACTCTAATCTAAAAACTCTAAACTCTTAACTAAAACTAAACTAAACTAGAACTCTAACAAAAACTCTAAGCTAAGACTCTAAGCTAGAATTCCAAACTCTTAACTAAAACTAAACTACACTAGAACTCTAACTAAATTTCTAAGATATGACTCTAAGGTAAAACATCAAACTCTTAACTAAAACTAAACTAAACTAGAACTCTAACAAAAACTAAGCTAAGACTCTAAGCTAAAAACTCTAAACTCTTAACTAAAACTAAACTAAACTAAAACTTCAACAAAAACTATAATATAATACTGTAATCTAAAAACTCTAAACTCTTAAATAAAACTAAAATAAACTATAACTATAGAAAAACCTATAACAAAATGATCTAATCTAAAAACTCTAAATTCTTAAATAAAACTAAACTAGAACTCTAGAAGAAACTCCAAACTATGGCTCTAGTGTATAATTCCAAACTATTAACTAAAACTAAACTAAACTAGAAAACGAACAAAAACACCGCGGGATGGATCTAATCTAAAAAACTCAAAACTCTTAAATAAAACTAAACTAAAACTCTAAGATAATAATATAGTGTAAAACTACAAACTATTAACTATATGTAAACTAAACTAGAACTCAAAATTAAAATAAACTATAACTCTAACAAAAACTCTAAGCTAAGACTCTAAGCTAAAATTCTAAACTCTTAACTAAAACTAAACTAAACTATAACTCTAACTAAAACTCTAAGCTAAGACTCTAAGCTAAAAAACTCTAAACTCTAAACTAAAAGTAAACTAAACTAGAACTCTAACTGAAACTCAAAAGATAAAACATCAAATTCTTAACTAAAATTAAACTAAAATTCAACTCTAAAAAAAACTCTAATCTAAGACTCTAAGATAAAACTATAAACTATTAACTAAAACTAAACTAAACTACTACTACAACAAAAACTCTAAGCTAAAAACTCTAAACTCTTAACTAAAACTTAACCAAACTATAACTTTAAGTAAAACTCTAAGCTATGACTCTAAGATAAAAATCTAAACCCTTAACTAAAACTAAACTAAACTAGAACTCTAACTAAAACTCTAAGCTAAGAATCTATGGTAAACTCTAAACTCTTAAATAAAACTAAACTAAACTAGAACTCTAAATGAAACTCAAAGGTAGAAAATCAAACTCTTAACTAAAATTAAACTAAACTAGAACTCTAACAAAAAAACTCTAAACTCTTAACTAAAACTAAACTAAACTATAACTCTAACAAAAACTCTAAGCTAAGCTAAAACTATAAACTAAAACTAAACTATACTAGAACTTCAACATAAACTCTAAGCTAAGGCTCTAAGCTAAAAACACTAAACTCTTAACTAAAACTAAAATAAACTAGAACTCTAACAAAAACTCTAAGCCGAGACTCTAAGCTAAAACTCTAAATTCTTAAGTAAAACTATACTAAACTAGAACTCTAAGATAAGACTATAAGTTAAAACACCAAACTCTTAACTAAAACTAAACTAGAACTCTAACTGAAACTCAAAGGTAAAACATCAAACTCTTAACTAAGATTAAACTAAACTAGAACTCTAACAAAAAACTCTAGGCTAAGACTCTAAGCTAAAACTCGAAACTCTTAAATAAATCTTAGCCAAACTAAAACTTTAAGTAAAACTCTAAGCTATGACTCTAAGCTAAAACTCTAAATTCTGAACTGTAACTAAACTAAACTAAACTAGAACTCAGAATAAAACTCTAAACTAAGACTCTAAGATAAAAACTCTAAACTCTTAACTAAAACTAAACTAAACTAGAAATCTAACAAAAACTCTAAGCTAAGACTCTAAGCTAAAAAAAACTCTAAACTTTAAACTAAAACTAAACCAAACTAAACTCTAAGATAAGTCTCTAAGGTAAAACTCTAAACTCTTAACTAAAATTAAACTAAACTAGAACTCTAACAAAAAACTCTAAGCTAAGACTCTAAGCTAAAACTCGAAACTCTTAACTAAAACTTAGCCAAACTAAAACTTTAAGTAAAACTCTAAGCTATGACTCTAAGCTAAAACTCTAAATTCTGAACTGTAACTAAACTAAACTAGAACTCAGAGTAGAACTCTAAGCTAAGACTCTAAGCTAAAAACTCTAAACTATTAAATAAAACTAAAATAAACTATAACTCTAACAAAAACTCTAAGCTAATACTCTAATCTAATAAAAACTCTAAACTTTTAACTAAAAATAAACCAAAATAAAACTTTAAGCTAAGACTCTAAGCTAAAAACTATAAACTCTTAACTAAAAATAAACTAAACTAGAACTCTAACAAAAACTCTAAGCTAAGACTCTAAGCCAAAAAAAACTCTAAACTTTTAACGAAAACTAAACCAAACTAAAACTCTAAGCTAAGTCTCTAAGGTAAAACTTCAAACTCTTATCTATCACTAAGTTGTTGGTGAAAAGGATGGGTACTTCAATTTGTAAAATGGGTTTAGGACGGTCACTAAGAGAAGAACTTGTTCTGAAATGCCTTTTGAAAAGTATTGCTTGGTGTTGGGCATTCAAAAATCTGTAAAGTAAAGTTGTGGGTGAAAATGATGGGAACTTCAACTTGTAAAATGGGCTTAGGATGGACATTATGATAAGAACTTGTTCTGAAATGCCCTTTGAAAAGTATTGCTTGGTGTTGGAGCATTCAAAAGCTGTAAAGTAAAGTTGTGGGTGTAAAGGATGGGTACTTCAATTTGTAAAATGGGTTTAGGAGGGACATTAAGAAAAGAACTTGTTCTGAAAAGTCTTTGAAAAGTATTGCTTGGTGTTGGAGCATTCAAAAAATTAGTATAGTAAAGTTGTGGGTGAAAAGGACAGGTACTTCAAGTTGTAAAATGGGTTTAGGACGGACATTAAGAAAATAACTAGTTCTGAAAAGATATAATAAAGCAATAAAAAAGTATTAAAAAATGGGGGCTCAGGGGCCTTTGGGGTGCCGGGGGTCCTTCAGGGGTCTGGGGGGGCCCTTTAGGGCTGGGTGGTCCTTTGGGAGCCCGGTGGACCTTTGGGGACCGGGTGAGGGCCTTTGGGGGTCCGGGGGGCCCTTTGGGAGCCCGGTGGTCTTTTGCGAGCCCGGTGGGCCTTTGGGGGCCCCGGGGAGGGCCTTTGGGGGTCTGGGGAGAGCCTTTGGGGTCTGGAGGTCCTTTGGGAGCCCGGTGGTCTTTTGGGAGCCGGGTGGGCCTTTGGAGGGCCCGGGGAGGGCCGTTGGGGGTCTGGAGAGGGCCTTTGGGGTCCGGGAGCCGTTTGGGAGCTTGGGGGATCTTTGAGGACCGGGGACTTCCTTTGGGGTTGTGGTAGGGGGATTGGAACCCTTTGGGGTTGGGGTAGGGGACCTCACGACACTGTTAAAATACAACTTGTGTATTATAACGACCACAGAGTTTCACCCTCAAATCCTCTTCTAAAACCTTTTCTAAAATCATCTTTTGAAATGTCTCTAACTGTTTCGCCGAAATAATTCCCTAAAATGACTAAAACGGTTTCGCCCAAATAATCCCTAAACGTAATTTCAGCGAGTTCCTTTTGTTTTGGCATCCCTGTGCTTTCCCATTTCAAATTACAAAGAAACCCTTTCGCGCGCTAATCACTTCATCGCTAAGATCAAAACATTCGCTCCGAAACAATTCTCTTTAGAAACAACAAATTAATTCCCCTTTCGTGAATCAATAAATCCCCTTAGAAACAACAAATTAATTCCCCTTTCATGTTAATCAATCAATCATGACATCATCTGTCATGTGTGATCTAAACTTTGCCTCGGAAACAATTCTGGTGGAACTCCAAAGACATTAATTAACTTGACGTCATCTGTCAGACATTAATTAGCTTCCCCGGAAACAATTTGATTAATGACTGACAGCACAGATGTCCCACTTTGAATAACCATGTGTTTTCCTTTGACATTCGCTGGGAGGTTGCCCAAAACAACAACAACAACAAATACTCTTTCCTGACATCATAACATTCTTCCCAAGCGGGCACTTAGCCAAAAACAACAAATGCTCTTTCCTAGATCAAAACATTCGCCTCAAGCGTGCCAAAAACACACCTGGAGAAAGAGGTTATTGACCCAATTAACCACGTGTTCTCCCTAGGGAGGCTATGCCCATATTTGATGTTAAAAAAAAGTTGTAGGTGGCAGCACGGGTGAGGGACAGGAGTTATAGGGTCATCTCTACTGATACTTAGCCGTAGTTAGTTGAAACTGTGCATAAATATCGTAATTTTTAGTCTAATTGTGTGGCTACTAAAGGAACAATGAGCATTTTTACTGATTTTTTGTGTTTTCGCAAGAAAATAGCTAGCCTTTAACATACTTAGCCGTTGTGTGTGTAAGTTTGTGTGTGTGTGTAAATTTGTGTGTGTGTGTGTGTGTAAGTTTTTGTGTGTGTGTGTGTGTGTAAGTTTTTGTGGGTGGGTATTTTTTTGTGTTTGTGTAAGTTTTTGTGTGTGTTTGTTTTTTTTGTGTGTGGGTTAGTTTGTTGGTGTGGGCTAGTTTTTGTGTGTGTTTGTAAATTTTTGTGTGTGTGTAAGTGTTTGTGCGTGTGTAAGTTTTTGTGTTTGTGTAAAATTTGTGTGTGTGTGTGTTATGATTTTTTTTTTATCGCAAGAAGAAGTCTCGCCTTTAACATACTTAGCCGTAGTTAGTTGAAACTGTGCATAAATATCTTAATTTTTAGTCTAATTGCGTGGCTACTAAAGGAACAATGAGCATTTTTTCTGATTTTTTTGTGTTTTCGCAAGAAAATAGCTAGCCTTTAACATACTTAGCCCTCGTGTGTGTTAGTTTTTTTGTGTGTGTGTGTGTGTAAGTTTTTGCGTGTGTGTGTAAATTTTTGTGTGTGTGTGTGTGTGTAAGTTTGTGTGTGTGTGTGTGTGTTTGTGTGTGTGTGTGTGTGTGTGTGTGTGTGTGTGTGTGTTTGTGTGTGTGTGTGTGTGTGTGTGTGTGTTTGTGTGTGTGTGTGTGTGTGTGTGTGTGTGTGTGTGTGTGTGTGTGTGTGTGTGTGTGTGTGTGTGTGTGTGTGTGTGTGTGTGTGTGTGTGTGTGTGTGTGTGTGTGTGTGTGTGTGTGTGTGTGTGTGTGTGTGTGTGTGTGTGTGTGTGTGTGTGTGTGTGTGTGTGTGTGTGTGTGTGTGTGTGTGTGTGTGTGTGTGTGTGTGTGTGTGTGTGTGTGTGTGTGTGTGTGTGTGTGTGTGTGTGTGTGTGTGTGTGTGTGTGTGTGTGTGTGTGTGTGTGTGTGTGTGTGTGTGTGTGTGTGTGTGTGTGTGTGTGTGTGTGTGTGTGTGTGTGTGTGTGTGTGTGTGTGTGTGTGTGTGTGTGTGTGTGTGTGTGTGTGTGTGTGTGTGTGTGTGTGTGTGTGTGTGTGTGTGTGTGTGTGTGTGTGTGTGTGTGTGTGTGTGTGTGTGTTTCTGTGTGTGTGTTTTTGTGTTTGTTTGTTTGTTGTTGGGTTTTTTGTGTTTTTTTTTTTTTTTTTTTTTTGTTTTTGTTTGATTTTGTGTGTGTGTGTTTGTGTGTGTTTGTGTCTGTTTGTGTTTGTGTGGGTATGTTTTTTTATGTGCCTAAATTTTTTTGTTTTTGTAAATTTTTTTATGTGTGTAAGTTTTTTGGTGTGTTTACGTTTTTTTGTGTGTGTGTATGTAAGTTTTTGTGTGTGTGTGAGTTTTTGTGTGTGTGTGTGTGTGTAAGTTTTTGTGTGTGTAAGTTTTTGTTTGTGTGTGTAATTTTTTGTTTGTATATGTGAGTTTTAGTTTTTTTTTGTGTTTGTTAGTTTTTGTGTGTGTGTGTTTAAGTTTTGTGTGTGTGTGTAAGTTTTTTTTTGTGTGTAAGTTTTTGTGTGTGTGTGTGTTTGCTTAAATTTGTGTGTGTGTGTGTGTGTGTGTGTGTAAGTTTTTGTATGTGTGTGTAAGTTTTTGTGTGTGTGTAATTTTTTGTGTTTTTGTGTAATTTTTTGTGTGTGTGTAAGTTTTTGGTGTGTGTGTGTGTAAATTTGTGTGTGTGTGTAAGTTTTTGTGTGTGTGTAAGTTTTTATGTGTATGTAAGTTTTTGTGTGTGTGTAAGTTTTTGTGTGTGTGTGTAAGTTTTTGTGTGTGTGTAAGTTTTTGTGCGTGTGTAAGTTTTTGTCTGTGTGTTTAAGTTTTTGTGTGTGTGTGTGTGTGTAAGTTTTTGTGTGTGTGTGTGTAAGTTTTTGTGTGTGTGTAATTTTTTCGTTTGTGTGTGTGTGTAAGTTTGTGTGTGTGTGTGTGTAAGTTTTTGTGTGTGTGTAAGTTTTTGTGTGTATGTAAGTTTTTGTGTGTGTGTAAGTTTTTGTGTGTGTGTGTTATTTTTTTTGTGTGTGTTAGTTTGGGTGTGTGTGTTTGTGTTTGTGTGTGGGTGTAAGTTTTTGTGTGTGTGTAATATTTTGTGTGTGTGTAATTTTTTTTGTGTGTGTGTGAGTTTTTGTGTGTGTGTGTAAGTTAATGTGTGTGTGTAAGTTTTGGGGTGTGTGTGTAAGTTTTTGTGTGTGTGTGTAAGTTTTTGTGTGTGTGTGTAAGTTTTTGTGTGTGTGTAAGTTTTTGTGTGTGTGTAAGTTTTTGTGTGTGTGTGTGTGTAAGTTTGTGTGTGTGGGTGTAAGTTTTTTTGTGTGTGTGTAATTTTTTTTGCGTGTGTAAGTTTTTTGTGTGTGTGTGTGTGTGTGTGTGTGTTAGTTTTTGTGTGTGGGTGTAAGTTTTTGTGTGTGTGTGTAATTTTTTTGTGTGTGTAAGTTTTTTTGTATGTGTAAGTTTTTGTGTGTTTAAGTTTTTGTGTGTGTGTGTGTGTGTGTGTTTGTGTTTGATTGTTTGTTTGTGTGTGTTCTTTTTTTTGTGTGTGTAAGTTTGTGTGTGTGTGTGTGTGTGTTGAAGCTTTTGTGTTTGCCCATTTTGAAGTTGGAAAATATTTCCATTATTTGTAAAAATGGAAATGATCAATAACTAATTTCTTTTGCATTGAAAAAATTCCAAATCGAACTTGAACTTTTCTTCACTTCGTTGAGAAAATTAAAAATTGAACTAGAACTTTTTATCTTCCGGGAAAATATTCACAAGTATGGTATAGCTTTTTCTATCTACTACGGAAAAATTAAGAATAGAAATTTAAATTTATGTATGTATTTTGTGAACTTAAATCTGAAGTGGAAGATTTTTATTTTCTCTTGAGAAATTACAATTGAAGTTTGTTCTTTGGGAAAATTCAGAAGAGAACTTGAACTTTTCTATCTTCCGTGAAACATTAGGAACAGTATTTAAAATTTGTTCATCTCTTTGAGAAAAATTTGATCCGAAGTGAAAATTTTTTATATTATTTGGAAAAAATAGAATTTATTAATAACTAATTTCTTTTTCATTGAGAAAATTCAGAAGAGAACTTTTCTTAACTTCATTGATAAAATTTAAAATTGAAATAGAACTGCTTGTCTTCCGAGAAAATATTCGCAACTATGATATAGATTTTTCTATCTACTAGGGAAAAATTTAGAATTTGTAAAATTGGTTTACGAAGGATATTAAGAAAATAATTTTTATTGAAAAGATATAATATAGCCTTTGGAAAGTATTGCTTAATGATCGGATGTGCAAAAGAGTCGTAAAGTAAAGTTGTGGGGAAAAGATAAGTACTTCAACTTGTAAAATGGGTTTAGGAAGGACCTTAAGAAAAAAAGTTGTTCTGAAATGTCTTTGAAAAGTATTGCATGATAATGGCTAATTCAAAAAGCCTTATAGTAAAGTTGTGGGGGAAAAAATAACTACTTCAAGTTGTAAAATTAATTTATGAAGGATATTAAGAAAAAACTTGTCCTGAAATGCCTTTGAAAAGTATTGCTTAGTGTTGGGCATTCAAAAAGATGTAAAGTATAGTTGTGGGTAAAAGGGTTGGGTACTTCAATTTGTAAAATGGGTTTAGGAATGACATTAAGAAAGGAACTTGTTCTGAAATGTCTTTTGAAAAGTATTGCTTGATCTTGGGGTGTGCAAAAAAGTCGTAAAGTAAAGTTGTGGTGAAAAAGATAACTACTTCAAGTTGTAAAATTGGTTTATGATGGACATTAAGAAAAAAACTTGTTCTGAAAAAATATAATAAAGCCTTTTGAAATGTGGGGACCCTTCTGTGTCTCAAATGCACAAAAAAGTATTAACAAATGGGGATGGGGCTCTTTGGGGACCCGGGAGGGCGTTTGGGGATCCGGGGGCCCTTGCGGGCTGGGTGGTCCTTTGGGAGCCCGGGGGACCTTTGGGGGCTGGGGGAGGGCCTTTGGGGCCCGGGGAGGACCTTTGGGGGTCTGGGGGCCCATTGGAAGCCTGGCGGACCTTTGAGGATCGGAGGAGGGCCTTTGGGGGTCCAGTGGACCTTTGAAGACCGGGTGAGGGCCTTTGGGGGTCCAGGGACCCTTTGGGAGCTTGGGGGACCTTTGAGGACCGGGGGCTTCCTTCGGGGTTGTGGTAGGGGGATTGGAACCCTTTGGGGTTGGGGTCGGGGGATCGGAACCCTTTGGGGTTGGGGTAGGGGACCTCGCGACACTGTTAAAATACAACTTGTGTATTATAACGACCAAAGAGTTTTACCCTCAAATTCTCTTCTAAAACCTTTTCTAAAATCATCTTTTAAAATGTCTCTAACTGTTTCGCCGAAATAATTCCCTAAAATGGCTAAAATGGTTTCGCCCAAATAATCTCTAAACGTAATTTCAGCGAGTTCCTTTTGTTTTGGTATCCCTGTGCTTTCATATCTGGAGTTACAAGGAAACCCTTTCGCACACTTATTACTTCATCGGTAAGATCAAAACATTCGCTCGGAAACCATTTTATTTAGAAACAAAAAATAAATTCTCCTTTCTTGAATCAATGATTCCCCTTAGAAACAAAAAATAATTCCCCTTTCATGTCAATCAATCCATCGTGACATCATCTGTCATGTGTGATCTAAACTTTGCCTCGGAAACAATTCTGGTCGAACTCCAAAGACATTAATTAACTTGACATTATCTGTCAGACATTAATTAGCTTCCTCGGAAACAATCTATTTCCTATTTCTGGATCATAACATTCTCCCCTAGCGGTCACTTGGCCAAAAACACACCTGGAGAAAGAGACCTTGAAGGAAGTGTCATTGACCTGTCCCCATTAGACTCAATAATCCATAAATGTGAAAAAGTTCCTGTTTTTCCATTCTCATTGACAAAAACCATAAAACATACATGAACTACTGTTGACATCCAATAAAAACATCAAAGAAATTGATCCACACACATAACCATCCAAGGAAACAGACATAAATGTGTGATAGTTCCTGTTTTTTAATTTTCACTGACAAAAACCATAAAACATACATAAATGTGAGAAAGTTCCTGTTTTTTCATTCTCACTGACACAAACCATAAAACATACATAAATGTTAGAAAGTTCCTGTTTTTTCATTCTCACTGACAAAAACCATAAAACATACAAAAATGTGAGAAAGTTCCTGTTTTTTCATTCTAAATGACAAAAACCATAAAACATACATGAACTACTGTTGACATCCAAGAAAAACATCAAATACACTGATCCACACACATAGCCATCCAATGAAACACACATAAATGTGAGAAAGTTCCTTTTTTTTCATTTTCACTGACAAAAACAATAAAACATACATAAATATGAGAAAGTTCCTGTTTTTCCATTTTCACTGACAAAAACCATAAAACATACATAAATGTGATAAAGTTCCTTTTTTTCAATTTTCACTGACAAAAGCAATAAAAAAGCTATAAATGTGAGAAATTACATGTTTTTCCATTCTCACTGACAAAAACCATAAAAAATACATAAATATGAGAAAGATACTGTTTTTCCATTCTCAATAACAAGAACCATAAGAAAAGCCATGAACTACTGTTGACATCCATGAAAAACATCAAATAAATCGACCAACACACATAAACATCCAAGAAAACAGACATCAATGTGAGAAAATTCCTGTTTTTCATTCTCACTGACAACAAACAGACATAAACTATGTAAAAAAAGTTGTAGGTGGCAGCAGGGGTGTCGCGTGGGAGCTTTAGGGTCATCTCTACTGGCAGATCCTCCAACATAACCCCAGACCCACCCCCCACCCCCACTACCAGAAAAAAACCCTCCTGAAAACTTCTGTATACTTCCCAATAACCAATACTATATGTTAACATTGGGTAAAGTTCATAACTTTTAGCCCCCCCTCTGGGAACTTCGGGGGATTAAGTCATCCTAAAAGACATATTTATTATATTTTCGACCGTGCTTATAAACTCTTTGGCTTAAAGAGCGAGGCATTGACTTGAATGTGAACCCAATCATATAGCTAATATTTTTTTGTTCGTTTTAAGTTTTGATGTTGCTCCTTACTTTCAGTTGAAAAACATGTTTTTTTAGATTTAATTTCTGATTTTTGTTTTAAATAATGATGGGAAATCCGGCGCCCCCTTCATAGCAATGTCCCTTCCCCCATGAAAACTTCCTTTATGAAAAGATCCTCCCATATAACCCCCGACCCATCCCCATCCCCCACGACCAGAAAAAATTCCCCCTGAAAACGTCTGTATACTTCCCAATAACGATTACTATATGTTAAAATTGGGTAAAGTTCATAACTTTCAGCCCACCCCCCGGGGACTTCGGGGGATTAAGTCATCCTAAAAGACATATTTATCATATTTTGATCATGCTGAACAAAATAGCTATCTCAAAATTTTGATCGGGTGACTTTGGGAAAACAATAAGCGTGGGAGGGGGCCTAGTTGCCCTCCATTTTTTTGGTCACTTAAAAAGGGCACTAGAACTTTTAATTTCCGTCCAATGAGCCCTCCCACGATATTCTAGGACCACTGGGTCGATATGATCACCCCTGGAAAAAAAAAAAAAAAAAAAAAAAAAAAAAAAAAACACCCATCCGTGATCTTTCTTCTGGCAAAAAATGAAAAATTCAAAATTTTTTTAGATAGGAGCTTGAAACCTCTACAGTAGGTTAGAGGTTAGGTTTCTCCTTGTCTAAGTTAGGTTAGATTAGGTTAGCTTATCATGAGCGCTCATGATAAGCTAACCTAATCTAACCTAACTTAGACATGGAGAAACCCAACCTCTATCCTAACCTAACCTAATCTAACCTATGGTTTTGGTATTTCTATGCAATATTGTGTAATTTTGTGGTTATGTTAGTTTGGACTAAACTTCAACTCTAACTAAATCTCTAAGCTAAGATTCTAGGCTAAACCTCCAAGCTATAACTCTTAACTAAAACTAAAATAAACAATACCTCTAACTAAAACTCTAAGCTAAGACTCTAAGCTAAAACTATAAACTCTTAACTATAACTAGACTAAACGAAACTTCAACCCTAACTAAAACTCTAATCTAAGACTTTAAGGTAAAACTCAAAACTCTTAACTAAAACTAAACTAAACTAAAACTCTAACAAAAACTCTAAGCTAAGACTCTAAGCTAAAACTATAAACTCTTAACTAAAACTAAACTAAACTAGAGCTTCAACAAAAACTCTAAGCTAAGACTCTAAGCTAAAAACACTACACTCTTAACTAAAACTGAAATAAACTATAACTCTAAAAAAAACTCTATGCTAATAATCTAAGATAAAATTATAAAATCTTAAATAAAAATAAAATAAAATGGATCTATAAATAAAAATATAACATATTAATCTAATTTAAAAAACAAACCTCTTAACTAAACTAAACTTGAACTATAAAAAAAACTCTTAGCTAAGACTCTAAGCTAAAACTCTAAACTATTAACTAAAAATAAACTAAACTAAAACTTCAACAGAAACTCTAATCTATTATTATATTATAAAACTCTAAACTCTTAAGTAAACTAAACTAGAACTCTAACAAAAACTCTAAACTACGACTCTAAGCTAAAAACTCTAAACTCTTAACTAAAACTAAACTAGACTTCAACTCTAACTATAGCTCTAAGCTAAGACTCTAAGCTAAAACTCTAAACTCTTAACTAAAACTAAACTAAACTAAAACTCTAACAAAAAATCAAAGCTAAGACTTTAAGCTAAAACTATAAACTCTTAACTAAAACTAAACTAAACTACAACTCTAATAAAAACTCTAAGCTAAGATTCTAAGCTAAAATTCTAAACTCTTAATTAAAACTAAACTAAACTAGAACTCTAACTAAAACTCTAAGCTATGACTCTAAGATAAAACACCAAACTCTGAACTAAAATTAAACTAAACTAGAACTCTAACAAAAACTCTAAGCTAAGACTCCAAGCTAAAAACTCTAAACTCTTAAATAAACTAAACTAAACTAAAACTCTAAGCTAAGTCTCGACGTTAAAACTCCAGACGCTTAACTATATCTAAACTAAACTAGAACTCTAGCAAAAACTCTAAGCTACGACTCTAAGCTAAAAATCTAAACTCTTAACTATTACTAAACTAAACTTCAACTCTAACAAAAACTCTAAGCTAAGACTCTAAGCTAAAACTCTAAACTCTTAACTAAAACTAAACTAGAACTTCAAAAAAAACTTCAAGCAAAGACTCTAAGCTAAAGACTCTAAACTCTTAACTAAAACTAAACTAAACTAGAACTCTAACAAAAACTCTTTGCTAAGACTCTAAGCTAAAATTCTAAAATCTTAACTAAAAATAAACTAAACTAAAACTCTAACAAAAACTCTAAGCTAAGACTCTAAGCTAAAACACTAAACTCGTAACTAAAAGTAAACTAAACTAGAACTCTAACTGAAACTCAAAGGTAAAACATCAAATTCTTAACTAAAATTAAACTAAACTAGAACTCTAACAAAAACTCTAAGCTAGGACTCTAAGGAAAAACTCTAAACTCTTAAGTAAAACTAAGCTAAACTACAACTCTAACAAAAACTGTAAGCTAAGACTCAGCTAAAACTTGAAACTCTTAACTAAATCTTAACCAAGCTATAACTTTAAGTAAAACTCTAAGCTATGACTCTAAGCTGAAAAATCTAAATTCTTAACTGTAACTAAACTAAACTTTAACTCTAACTAAAACTCTAAGCTAAGACTCTATGGTAAAACTCTAAACTCTTAACTAAATCTAAATTAAACTGGAACTCTAAATAAAACTAAGCTAAGACTCTAAGCAAAAAACTCTAAACTCTTAACTAAAACTAAACTAAACTAGAACTCTAATTAAAACTCTAAGTCTAAGCTAAAACTCTAAACTAAAACTAAACTAGACTAGAAGTTCAACAAAAACTCTAAACTAGGACTCTAAGCTAAAAACTCTAAACTCTTAACTTAAACTAAACTAAACTAGAACTCTAACAAAAACTCTAAGCTGAGACTCTGAGCTAAAATTCTATACTCTTAAGTAAAACTAAACTTAACTAAAACTCTAAGCTAAGTCTCTAAGGTAAAACTCTAAACTCCTAACTATAACTAATCTAAACTAGGACTCTAACAAAAACTCTAAGCTAAGACTCTAAGCTAAAACTCTAAACTCTTAACTAAAACTAAACTAAACTAGAATTCTAACAAAAACTCTAAGCTAAGACTCTAAGCTAAAACTCTAAACTCTAAAATAAAACTAAACTAAACTAAAACTCTAACTAAAACTCCAAGTCTAAGCTAAAACTCTAAACTAAAGTAGAACTTCAACAAAAAACTCTAAACTAAGAATCTAAGCAAAAAACTCTAAACTCTTAACTAAAACTAAACTAAACTAGAACTCTAACAAAAACTCTAACATAAGACTCTATGCTAAAAAAAAACTCTAAACTCTTAACTAAAACTAAACTAAACTAAAACTCTAAAATAAAACTCTAAGCTAAAAATCTAAACTCTTAACTATTACTAAACTAAACTTCAACTTTAACAAAAACTCTAAGCTAAGACTCTTAGCTAAAACTCTAAACTCTCAACTCTTACTAAACTAGACTTCAACTGTAACAAAAACTATGAGCTAATAATATAATATAGAAATATAACACATTAAATATAAATAAAATAAACTATAACTTCGACTAAAGATATTCTAATACACTAGTATAAAAACTCTAGAATGTTAACTATACCTAAAATAAACCATAACTCTGACTAAAACTCTAAGTTATGACTCTAAGATAAAATTCAAAACTCAGAACTATTACTAAACTAAACTTCAACTGTAACAAAAACTCTAAGCTAAGACTCTAATCTAAAACTCTAAACTCTTAACTATTACTAAACTAAACTATAACTTTGAAAAAAACTATGCTAAGACTCTAAGCTAAAATTCTAAACTCTTAACTAAAACTAAACTAAACTAGAACTCTAACTAAATGTCTAAGCTATGACTCTAAGGTAAAACATCAAACTCTTAACTAAAACTAAACTAAACTAGAACTCTAACAAAAACTAAGCTAAGACTCTAAGCTAAAAACTCTAAACTCTTAACTAAAACTAAACTAAACTAAAACTCAAAGCTCAGGCTCTAAGGTAAAACTCCAAACTCTTAACTATATCTAAACTAAACTAGAACTCTAACAAAAACTCTAACCTAAGACTCTAAGCTAAAACTCTAAACTCTTAACTATTACTAAACTAAACTTCAACTCTAACAAAAACTCTAAGCTAAGACTCTAAGCTAAAACTCTAAACTATTAACTAAAACTAAACTAAACAAAAACAAAAACAAAAACTATAAGTTAAGAATATAATCTAAAAACTCTAAACTATTAACTAAAACTAAAATAAACTATAACTCTAACAAAAACTCTAAGTTAAGACTCTAAGCTAAAAACTCCAAACTTTTAACTATAACTAAACTAAACTAGAACTCTAACTAAAACTCTAAGCTAAGACTCTAAGGTAAAACACTAAACTCTTAACTAAAATTAAACTAAACTAGAACTCTAACAAAAACTCTAAGCGAAGACTCTAAGCTAAAAAACTCAAAACTCGTAACTAAAACTAAACTAAACTAAAACTCTAAGCTAAGTCTCTAAGGTAAAACTACAAACTCTTAACTATATTTAAACTAAACTAGAAATCAAAACTAAAATAAACTAGAACTATAACAAAAACTCTAAGCTAAGACTCTAAGCTAAAATTCTAAACTCTTAACTAAAACTAAACTAAACTAGAACTCTAACTAAAACTCTAAGCTAAGACTCTAAGCTAAAAAACTCTAAACTCTAAACTAAAAGTAAACTAAACTATAACTCTAACTGAAACTCAAAAGATAAAACATCAAATTATTAACTAAAATTAAAATAAACTTCAACTCTAACAAAAACTCTAAGCTAAGACTCTAAGATAAAACTCTAAAATATTAACTAAAACTAAACTAAAATAGAACTTCAACAAAAAATCTAAGCTAAAAACTCTAAACTCTTAACTAAAACTTAACCAAACTATAACTTTAAGTAAAACTCTAAGCTATGACTCTAAGCTAAAGATCTAAACCCTTAACTAAAACTAAACTAAACTAGAACTCTAACTAAAACTCTAAGCTAAGACTCTATGGTAAACTCTAAACTCTTAAATAAAACTAAACTAAACTAGAACTCTAACTGAAACTGAAAGTTAGAAAATCAAACTCTTAACTAAAATTAAACTAAACTAGAACTCTAACAAAAAAAACTCTAAACTCTTAACTAAAACTAAACTAAACTATAACTCTAACAAAAACTCTAAGCTAAGCTAAAACTATAAACTAAAACTAAACTATACTAGAACTTCAACATAAACTCTAAGCTAAGACTCTAAGCTAAAAACACTAAACTCTTAACTAAAACTAAAATAAACTAGAACTCTAACAAAAACTCTAAGCCGAGACTCTAAGCTAAAACTCTAAACTCTTAAGTAAAACTATACTAAACTAGAACTCTAAGCTAAGACTCTAAGGTAAAACACCAAACTCTTAACTAAAACTAAACTAAACTAGAACTCTAACTGAAACTCAAAGGTAAAACATCAAACTCTTAACTAAAATTAAACTAAACTAGAACTATAACAAAAAACTCTAAGCTAAGACTCTAAGCTAAAACTCGAAACTCTTAAATAAAACTTAGCCAAACTAAAACTTTAAGTAAAACTCTAATCTATGAATCTAAGATAAAACTATAAATTATGAACTGTAACTAAACTAAACTAGAACTCATAATAGAACTATAAACTAAGATTCTAAGATAAAAACTCTAAACTCTTAACTAAAACTAAACTAAACTACAAATATAAAAAAAAATATAAGCTAATACTATAATCTAAAAAAAACTATAAACTTTTAACTAAAACTAAAACAAAATAAAAATTTAATCCAATAATCTAATATAAAAAATCTAAACTATTAAATAAACCTAAACTAAAATATAACTCTAACAAAAACTCTAAGATAATACTATAAGCTAAAAAAACTCTAAACTCGTAACTAAAAATAAACCAAACTAAACTCTAATATAAGTCTCGAAGGTAAAACTCTAAACTCTTAACTAAAATTAAACTAAACTAGAACTCTAACAAAAAACTCTAAGCTAAGACTCTAAGCTAAAACTCGAAACTCTTAACTAAAACTTAGCCAAACTAAAACTTTAAGTAAAACTATATGCTATGACTCTAAGCTAAAACTCTAAATTCTGAACTGTAACTAAACTAAACTAAACTAGAACTCAGAATAGAACTCTAAGCTAAGACTCTAAGCTAAAAACTCTAAACTCTTAACTAAACTAAACTAAACTAGAACTCTAACAAAAACTCTAAGCTAAGACTCTAATCTAATAAAAACTCTAAATTTTTAACTAAAACTAAACCAAAATAAAACTTTAAGCCAAGACTCTAAGCTAAAAACTCTAAACTCTTAACTAAAACTAAACTAAACTAGAACTCTAACAAAAACTCTAATCTAAGAGTCTAAGCTAAAAAAAAACTCTAAACTTTTAACTAAAACTAAACCAAACTAAAACTCTAAGCTAGGTCTCTAAGGTAAAATTTCAAACTCTTACCTATAACTAAGTTGTTGGTGAAAAGGATGGGTACTTCAATGTGTAAAATGGGTTTAGGACGGTCACTAAGAGAAGAACTTGTTCTGAAATGCCTTTTGAAAAGTATTGCTTGGTGTTGGGCATTCAAAAATCTGTAAAGTAAAGTTGTGGGTGAAAAAGATGGGAACTTCAACTTGTAAAATGGGCTTAGGATGGACATTATGAAAAGAACTTGTTCTGAAATGCCCTTTGAAAAGTATTGCTTGGTATTGGAACATTCAAAAGCTGTAAAGTAAAGCTGTGGGTGTAAAGGATGGGTACTTCAACTTGTAAAATGGGTTTAGGAGGGACATTAAGAAAAGAACTTGTTCTGAAATGCCTTTGAAAAGTATTGCTTGGTGTTGGAGCATTCAAAAAATTAGTACAGTAAAGTTGTGGGTGAAAAGGACAGGTACTTCAAGTTGTAAAATGGGTTTAGGACGGATATTAAGAAAATAACTAGTTCTGAAAAGATATAATAACGCCATAAAAACGTATTAAAAATGGGGGGCGCAGGGGCCTTGGGGGTGCCGGGGGTCCTTCGCGGGTCTGGGGGGGCCCTTTAGGGCTGGGTGGTCCTTTGGGAGCCCGGTGGACCTTTTGGGACCGGGTGAGGGCCTTTGGGGGTCCGGGGGGTGCTTTAGGAGCCATGTGGTCTTTTGGGAGCCCAGTGGGCCTTTGGGGGGCCCGGGGAGGGCCTTTGGGGTTCTGGGGAGGGCATTTGGCGTCTGGGGGTCCTTTGGGAGCCCGGTGGTCTTTTGGGAGCCCGATGGGCCTTTGGGGGGCCCGGGGAGGGCCTTTGGGGGTCTGGGGAGGGCCTTTGGGGTCCGGGGGCCCTATGGGAGCTTGGGGGATCTTTGAGGACCGGGGGCTTCCTTCGGGGTTGTGGTAGGGGGATTGGAACCCTTTGGGGTTGGGTAGGGGACCTCACGACACTGTTAAAATACAACTTGTGTATTATAACGACCACAGAGTTTCACCCTCAAATTCTCTTCTAAAACCTTTTCTAAAATCATCTTTTAAAATGTCTCTAACTGTTTCACCGAAATAATTCCATAAAATAGCTAAAACGGTATCGCCCAAATAATCCCTAAACGTAATTTCAGCGAGTTCCTTTTGTTTTGGCATCCCTGTGCTTTCACATTTCAAATTACAAAGAAACCCTTTCGCGCGCTAATCACTTCATCGCTAAGATCAAAACATTCGCTCGGAAACAATTATCTTTAGAAACAACAAATTAATTCCCCTTTCTTGAATCAATAATTCCCCTTAGAAACAACAAATTAATTCCCCTTTCGTGTCAATCAATCAATCATGACATCATCTGTCATGTGTGATCTAAACTTTGCCTCGGAAACAATTCTGGTGGAACTCCAAAGACATTAATTAACTTGACGTCATCTGTCAGACATTAATTAGCTTCCCCGGAAACAATTTGATTAATGACTGACAGCACAGATGTCCCACTTTGAATAACCATGTGTTTTCCTTTGACATTCGCTGGGAGCTTGCCCAAAACAACAACAACAACAAATACTGTTTCCTGACTTCATAACATTCTTCCCAAGCGGGCACTTGGCCAAAAACAACAACAACAAATACTCTTTCCTAGATCATAACATTCGCCTCGAGCGTGCCAAAAACACACCTGGAGAAAGAGGTCATTGACCCCACTAACCACGTGTTCTCCCTAGGGAGGCTATGCCCATATTTGATGTTAAAAAAAAGTTGTAGGTGGCAGCAGGGGTGAGGGACAGGAGTTATAGGGTCATTTCAACTGATACTTATCCGTAGTTAGTTGAAACTGTGCATAAATATCGTAATTTTTAGTCTAATTGTGTGGCTACTAAAGGAACAATGAGCATTTTTACTGATTTTTTGTGTTTTCGCAAAAAAAACCTAGCCTTTAACATACTTAGCCGTTGTGTGTGTAAGTTTTTGTGTGTGTGTAAATTTGTGTGTGTGTGTGTGTGTGTGTTTAAGTTTTTGTTTTTGTGTGTGTAAGTAAGTTTTTTGTGTGTGTGGGTAAGTTTTTGTGTGTGTGTAAGTTTTGGCGTGTATAAGTTTTTTGTGTGTGTGGGTAAGTTTTTTGTGTGTGTAAGTTTTTGTGTGTGTATAAATTTTTGTGTGTGTGTAAGTTTTTGTGCGTGTGTAAGTTTTTGTGTGTGGGTAAAATTTGTGTGTGTGTTCTGATTTTTGTGTTCTCGCAAGAAAATGGCTCGCCTTTTAAGATACTTAGCCGTAGTTAGTTGAAACTGTGCATAAATATCGTAATTTTTAGTCTAATTGTGTGGCTACTAAAGGAACAATGAGCAATTTGTTCTGATTTTTTGTGTTTTCGCAAGAAAATAGCTAGCCTTTAACATACTTAGCCGTTGTGTGTGTAAGTTTTTGTGTGTGTGTAAATTTGTGTGTGTGTGTGTGTGTAAGTTTTTGTGTGTGTGGGTAAGTTTTTGTGTGTGTGTAAGTTTTTGTGTGTGTGTGTAAGTTTTTTGTGTGTTTTAGTTTTTGTGTGTGTTTATTTTTTTTGTTTGTGTGTAAGTTTTTGTGTGTGTGTAAATTTTTGTGTGTGTGTAAATTTGTGTGCGTGTGTAAGTTTTTGTGTGTGTGTAAGTTTTTGTGTGTGTGTAAAATTTGTATGTGTGTGTTCTTATTTTTGTGTTCTCGCAATAAAATGGTTCGCCTTGAACATAATTAGCAGTAGTTATATTTTTAATATCGTAATTTTTAGTCTAATTGCTTGGCTACTAAAGGAACAATGAGCATTTTTTCTGATTTTTTGTGTTTTCGCAAGAAAATAGCTAGCCTTTAACATACTTAGCCCTCGTGTGTGTAAGTTTTTGTGTGTGTGTGTGTGTAAGTTTTTGTGTGTGTGTAAATTTGTGTGTGTGTGTGTGTGTGTGTGTGTGTGTTGTGTGTGTGTGTGTGTGTGTGTGTGTAAGTTTTTTTTGTGTGTGTGTTAGTTTTTGGGTTTGTGTGTAAGTTTTTGTGTGTATGTAAATTTTTGTGTGTGTGTGTAAGTTTTTGTGTGCGTGTAAGTTTTTTTGTGTGTGTGTATGTAATTTTTTGTTTATGTGTAAGTTTTTGTTTGTGTGTGTGTGTGTGTAAGTTTTTGTGTGTGTTAGTTTTTTTTTGTGTTTGTAAGTTTTTGTTTGTATTTTTGCGTGTAAGTTTTTGTGTGTGTGTGTAAGTTTTTGTGTGTGTGTGTGTTTAAGTTTTGTGTGTGTGTAAGTTTTTGTTTGTGTGTAAGTTTTTGTGTATTTGTGTGTGTGTGTGTGTGTGTAAATTTTTGTGTGTGTGTGTGTGTAAGTTTTTGTGTGTGTGTGTAAGTTTTTGTGTGTGTTTAAGTTTTTGTGTGTATGTAAGTTTTTGTGTGTGTGTAAGTTTTTGTGTGTGGGTGTAAGTTTTTGTGTGTGTGTAAATTTTTGTGTGTGTGTGTGTAAGTTTCTTTTGCGTGTGTAAGTTTTTGTGTGTGTGTGTGTGTGTAAGTTTTTGTGTTTGGGTGTAAGTTTTTGTGTGTGTGTGTTTGTGTAAGTTTTTTTTTGTTTGTAAGTTTTTGTGTGTGTTTTATTGTTTGTGTGTGTGTTAGTTTTTGGTGTGTGTGTGTGTTAGTTTGTGTGTGTGTGTGTAAGTTTTTTGTGTGTGTGTAAGTTTTTGTGTGTATGTAAGTTTTTGTGTGTGTGTGTAAGTTTTTGTGTGTGGGTGTAAGTTTTTTTGTTTGGGTGTAAGTTTTTGTGCGTGTGTAAGTTTTTGTCTGTGGGTGTAAGTTTTTGTGTGTGTGTGTGTAAGTTTTTGTGTGTGTGTGTAAGTTTTTGTGTGTGTGTAAGTTTTTTTTGTGTGTGTGTGTAAGTTTGTTTGTGTGTGTGTAAGTTTTTGTGTGTATGTAAGTTTTTTTGTGTGTGTAAGTTTTTGTGTGTGTGTAAGTTTTTGTGTGTGGGTGTAAGTTTTTGTGTGTGCGTAAGTTTTTGTGTGTGTGTAAGTTTTTGTGTGTGGGTGTAAGTTTTTGTGTGTGTGTAAGCTTTTGTGTGTGTGTAAGTTTTTGTGTGCGTGTGTAAGTTTTTGTGTGTGTGTGTAAGTTTTTGTGTGTGTGTAAGTTTTGGCGTGTGTGTGTAAGTTTTTGTGTGTGTGTGTCATTATTTGTGTGTGTGTAATATATTGTGTGTGTGTTAGTATTTTTGTGTGTGTGAGTTTGTGTGTGTGTGTGTGTGTGTAAGTTTTTGTGTTTGGGTGTAAGTTTTTGTGTGTGTGTGTAATTTTTTTTGTGTGTGTAAGTTTTTTTGTCTGTGTAAGTTTTTGTGTGTGTAAATTTTTGTGTGTGTGTATGTAAGTTTTTTTGCGTGTGTAAGTTTTTGTGTGTGTGTGTGTGTGTGTGTAAGTTTCTGTGTTTGGGTGTTAGTTTTTGTGTGTGTGTGTAAGTTTTTTTGTGTGTGTAAGTTTTTTTGTTTGCGTTAGTTTTTGTGTGTGTGTAATTTTGTGTGTGTGTGTGTGTGTAAGTTTGTGTGTGTGTGTGTGTGTGTGAGTTTTTGTGTGTGTGTGTTTAAGTTTGTGTGTGTGTGTGTAAGTTTTTGTGTGTGCCCATTTTGAATTTGGAAAATATTTATATTATTTGGAAAAATAGAAATGATCAATAACTAATTTCTTTTTCATTGAAAAAATTCAGAATAGAACTTGAACTTTTCTTCACTTCGTTGAGAAAATTAAAAATTGAAGTAGAACTTTTTATCTTCTGGGAAAATATTCAGAAGTACTCTATACCTTTTTCTATCTACTACGAAAAAATTTAGAATAGAACTTTAAATTTCTTTATGTCTTTGGTGAACTTAAAACTGAAGTGGAAGATTTTTTTTCTCTTGAGAAATTACAATTGGAGTGTGTTCTTTGGTAAAATTCAGAAGAGAACTTGAACTTTTATATCTTCCGTGAAAAATTAGGAACAGTATTTAAAATTTTTTCATCTCTTTGAGAAAAATTTGATCCGAAGTGAAAAATTTTTATATTATTTGGAAAAAATAGAATTGATTAATAACTAATTTCTTTTTCATTGAGAAAATTCAGAAGAGAACTTTAACTTTTCTTAACTTCATTGATAAAATTTAAAATTGAAATAGAACTGCATATCTTCCGAGAAAATATTCGCAACTATGATATAGCTTTTTCTATCTACTAAGGAAAAATTTAGAATTTGTAAAATTGGTTTAAGAAAGATATTAAGAAAAGAACTTGTACTGAAAAGATATAATAAGGCCTTTTTGAAAGTATTGCTTGATGTTTGGGTGTGCAAAAGAGTCGTAAAGTAAAGTTGTGGGGAAAAGATAAGTAATTCAACTTGTAAAATGGGGTTTAGGTAAGACCTTAAGAAAAAAACCTGTTCTGAAATGCCTTTGAAAAGTATTGCTTGAAATTGGCTAATTCAAAAAGCCTTATAGTAAAGTTGTGGGGGAAAAAATAACTACTTCAAGTTGTAAAATTGATTTATGAAGGAGATTAAGAAAAAAACTTGTCCTGTAATAACTTTGAAAAGTATTGCTTGGTGTTAGGCATTCAAAAAGCTGTAAAGTAAAGTTGTGTGTAAAAAGGTTGGGTACTTCAATTTGTAAAATGGGTTTAGGAATGACATTAAGAAAGGAACTTGTTCTGAAATGTCTTTTGAAAAGTATTGCTTGATCTTGGGGTGTGCAAAAAAGTCGTAAAGTAAAGTTGTGGTGAAAAAGATAACTACTTCAAGTTGTAAAATTGGTTTATGATGGACATTAAGAAAAAACTTGTTCTGAAAAAATATAATAAAGCCTTTTGAAATGTGGGGACCCTTCTGTGTCTCAAATGCACAAAAAAGTATTAACAAATGGGGATGGGGCTCTTTGGGGACCCGGGAGGGCGTTTGGGGATCCGGGGGCCCTTGTGGGCTAGGTGGTCCGTTGGGAGCCCGGGGGATCTTTGGGGACTGGAGGAGGGCTTTTGGGGACCCGGAGCGGGCGGTGGGGGGTCCGGAGGCCCATTGGGAGCCTGGGGGACCTTTGTGGACCGGGGGAGGGCCTTTGGGGGTCCGGTGGACCTTTGGGGACCGGGTGAGAGCCTTTGGGGGTCCGGGGGCCCTTTGGGAGCTTGGGGGACCTTTGAGGACCGGGAGCTTCCTTCGGGGTTGTGGTAGGGGGATTGGAACCCTTTGGGGTTGGGGTAGGGGGATCGGAACCCTTTGGGGTTGGGGTAGGGGACCTCACGACACTGTTAAAATACAACTTGTGTATTATAACGACCACAGAGTTTTACCCTCAAATTCTCTTCTAAAACCTTTTCTAAAATCATCTTTTAAAATGTCCCTAACTGTTTCGCCGAAATAATTCCCTAAAATGGCTAAAACGGTATCGCCCAAATAATCCCTAAACGTAATTTCAGCGAGTTCCTTTTGTTTTAGCATCCCTGTGCTTTCATATTTGGAATTACAAGGAAACCCTTTCGCACGCTTATCACTTCATCGCTAAGATCAAAACATTCGCTCGGAAACAATTCTCTTTAGAAACAACAAATTAATTCCCCTTTCGTGAATCAATAATTCCCCTTAGAAACAACAAATTAATTCCCCTTTCATGTCAATCAATCAATCATGACATCATCTGTCATGTTTGATCTAAACTTTGCCTCGGAAACAATTCTGGTCGAACTCCAAAGACATTAATTAACTTGACGTCATCTATCAGACATTAATTAGCTTCCCCGGAAACAATCTATTTCCTATTTCTGGATCATAACATTCTCCCCTAGCGGGCACTTGGCCAAAAACACACCTGGAGAAAGAGACCTTGAAGGAAGTGTCATTGACCTGTCCCCATTAGACTCAATAATCCATAAATGTGAGAAAGTTCCTGTTTTTCCATTCTCACTGACAAAAACCATAAAACATACATGAACTACTGTTGACATCCATGAAAAACATCAAATAAATTGATCCACACACATAACCATCCAAGGAAACAGACATAAATGTGAGAAAGTTCCTGTTTTTTCATTTTCACTGACAAAAACCATAAAAAACAGACATAAATGTGAGAAAGTTCCTGTTTTTCCATTTTCACTGACACAAACCATAAAACATACATAAATATGAGAAATTTACTTTTTTTCAATTTTCACTGACAAAAACCATAAGAACATACATAAATGTGAGAAAATTCCTGTTTTTTCATTCTCAGTGACAAAAACCATAAAACAGACATAAATGTGAGAAAGTTCCTGTTTTTCCATTCTCACTGACAAAAACCATAAAAACATACCTAAATTACTATTGACATCTATGAAAAACGTGAAATAAATTGTCCCACACACATAACCGTCCTAGAAAATATACATAAATGTGAGAAAGTACCTGTTTTTTCATTCTCACTGACAACAAACAGACATAAACTATGTAAAAAAAGTTGTAGGTTGCAGCAGGGGTGTCGCGTGGGAGCTTTAGGGTCATCTCTACTGGCAGATCCTCCAACATAACCCCAGACCCACCCCCCACCCCCACTACCAGAAAAAAACCATCCTGAAAACTTATGTATACTTCCCAATAACCAATACTATATGTTAACATTGGGTAAAGTTCATAACTTTTAGCCCCCCCTCTGGGAACTTCGGGGGATTAAGTCATCCTAAAAGACATATTTATTATATTTTCGACCGTGCTTATAAACTCTTTGGCTTAAAGAGCGAGGCATTGACTTGAATGTGAACCCAATCATATAGCTAATATTTTTTTGTTCGTTTTAAGTTTTGATGTTGCTCCTTACTGTCAGTAGAAAAACTTGTTTTTTTAGATTTAATTTCTGATTTTTTTTTTAAATAATGATGGGAAATCCGGCGCCCCCTTCATAGCAATGTCCCTTCCCCCATGAAAACTTCCTTTATGAAAAGATCCTCCCATATAACCCCCGACCCATCCCCATCCCCCACTACCAGAAAAAATTCCCCCTGAAAACGTCTGTATACTTCCCAATAACGATTACTATATGTTAAAATTGGGTAAAGTTCATAACTTTCAGCCCTCCCCCCGGGGACTTCGGGGGATTAAATCATCCTAAAAGACATATTTATCATAGTTTGACCATGCTGAACAAAATAGCTATCTCAAAATTTTGATCGGGTGACTTTGGGAAAACAATAAGCGTGGGAGGGGGCCTAGTTGCCCTCCATTTTTTTGGTCACTTAAAAAGGGCACTAGAAATTTTAATTTCCGTCCAATGAGTCCTCCCACGATATTCTAGGACCAATGGGTCGATACGATCACCCCTGGAAAAAAAAAAAAAAAAAAAAAAAAAAAAAAAAAAAAACCCACCCGTGATATTTCTCATGGCAAAAAATGCAAAATTCCACATTTTTGTAGATAGGAGCTTTAAACCTCTACAGTAGGGTTCTCTTATACGCTGAATATGATGGTGTGATTTTCATTAGGGTTCTATAACTTTTAGGGGGTCTTTCCCCCTTTTTTTAAAAATCAGCCAAATTTTCTCAGGCGCGTAAATTTTGATGGGTAGCACTAAACTTGATGAAATTTATATATTTTAAAATCAGCATTGAAATCTGATTATTTTGATGTATCTATTGGTATCAAAAACCCGTTTTCTAGAGTTTCGGTTACCATTAAGCCGGGTTGCTCCTTACTTACAGTTCGTTACCACGAACTGTTTGATAATGCATTTTGGGATAAGCAAAGTTTTAACTGTATGTTCCTAAGCAGTGCCCAAATTCCCGTCATGAGTATTTGGGATTATGGACTTTTTGGGTGTCATGGGACATTCATTGGAGTATCAGATAAATGTCCCTTTCCCTTATCTGCAAATCACCTTTTCTGCATTTTCTGTTGTTCTTCCAAAACACCGATTGCATTTAAAATCATGTCTTGCATTTTATAATAGAAAATCATACAATCGCTAATTTTTTAAAAAAAAATAAATGCATTGTTTCTTTAGCGTGTTAGCAAAGATGGGCAAATTGGTTACAAAAATCTTCATTTACGTGCCTTTCTCTGATTAGTTCCGTCTTTTTTTTTTGGTCTACGAAGGAGGGTGACCTTGCTTCATGTTAATTTTTTTACGGTTTTTGATCACTTCTTACATTGATACTGGTTTGAAATTAGTGTATATGAGTTTTTTCTTAGATATTACGAGAGTTATTTTTACTTTAGCCCAGGATAGGTTAGAAAAGATTAAAAGTGTTTTCTCTAGACTTGATAGCGGTATTCTTAAGAGTAGGGAATACAATATGTTGCGTTCCTATGCTCCCCAGACTCTCTGGATAGATATAAGTTATATGTGCTAACAGTAAGCAGTAGCCTATAGGAATTTTTGCTGGTTATGGTATGGAGCGTGGACTACCATCACCAGGCTCGCTATACCCCTTTTACGATAATACTGGTGGCAAACAGCTCTTGTGCCCCACCTTCCGAGATTTTATGGCTGCACAGGTTTGTTATTTTTTGTCGTTTAGGCTACGAATAACGCCTATTTAAAAGTGTTGCACTTTAGTGAGACTGGTGGCTTAGCCCTATAGCAAGTACCGCCTCTTTTGAAAATAAACTAAAAAAAAAAGTTTTTTTAACTGAAAGTAAGGAGCGACATTAAAACTTAAGACGAACAGAAATTATTCCGTATATGAAAGGGGCTGTCCCCTCCTCAAACCCACACTCTTTACGCTAAAGTTTTTTATTGTTTAAAAAAATAAAGTTGAGAGACAGAGCCAAACTTTAGCGTAAAGAGCGAGGCGTTGAGGAGGGGACGGCCCCTTTCATATACGGAATAATTTCTGTTCGTTTTAAGTTTTAATGTCGCTCCTCACTTTCAGTTAAAAAACATGTTTTTATAGTTAATTTCTGAACGTTTTTGAGATAATGCAGCTTTGATTTTGGCTCACCGTATATGAATGATTAAAACGAAATTCGCATATTAATTTTCCTTTTTTTGGCTAATTTTCTTTCTCGAAATTTTGTTCTGACGTAACTTACGAATTAACTTACGTAATGAATTTCTATATTCGTATGTTTTTATTACGTATATTAGAGAGTTCGCTCCCTAGTCAGTACCTCGCTCTTTACGCTAAAGTTTGAATTTTGTTCGAACCACAAATCCCTGAATCACAAAGGCCGGTTAATTAGAATAGATAGCTCTTTTGAAAATACTAAAAAAAACTTTAGCGCAAAGAGCGAGGTATTGACGAGGGCGCGAAACCTCTCATATAAGCAATAATTTCTGTCCGTTTTATGTTTTAATGTTGCTTCTTACTTAAAGTTAAAAAAAAACTTGTTTTTCTATTTAATTTCTGATCATTTTTTTAAATAATGCTGGGAAATCTAGCGCCCCCTTCATAGAAATGTCCCTTCCCCCAAGGAAATATCCTCCATGGAAAGATCCTCCCCCGCAACCCCTACTCTGACCCCGACCCCCCTCTAGAAAAAAATCCTCCTGAACACGCCTGTATACTTTACTTCCCAAAAACCAATACTATATGTAAACAATGAGCAAAGTTTATAACTTGCATCCCTTCCCCCGAGAACAGTGTGGGATTAAGTCATCATCAGAGGCATATTAATTAGATTTTCAACTATTCTGAACACAATTTCTATCTCGAAAGTTTGATTGGGGGACTTCGAGAAAAAATGTGCGAGGGAGGGGGCCTAGCTACCCTCCAGTTTTTTGGTCACTGAAAATGGGCACTTGAACTTTTAATTTCCGTTCGAGTGAGCCCTCTCACAATATTCTAGGACTACTGGATCGATACGATCACCCCTGAAAAAAAAAACAAAAAAAAACAAACAAATAAACACGCATCCGTGATCTTTGTTCTGGCAAAAAATACAAAATTCCACATCTTTGCAGATAAAAGCTTGAAACCTCTGTTTTTGATTTCTTGAAATTCATTGGTCTATTTTGTAAAATCTCCAAGATTGGAGATTATACTGCATTACAACAAATTAGGGAGAGTTTGATGTGAGTTCGTTTGTGAGGCGAGGCAGTCTACCATTTATTAGTTTATTTGTTGGTGTAATCTTCCCTTTTGGTGATTACACTTCTGTAAATTGGTGAAGGGTTGAAATTTTTGGACAATATGACGTGCTCTGTATTATTTTTGATTGAAAAAGAGCCATTATTCTTGTATTTTGAAAAGTTAAGGCTGATGTACATGAGGACCAAGAAAGAGAAATCATAGGCAGCGGAATAGTGCTGCCTAAGTAAAGAACAATGTTGGCATAATGTATTATTTATTTGTTGACATAGGTACTTCGTATCGAACGAGTTGTCTTTCAAAAAGGCTAGTCAATTGGAAATTGAAAGGGCTAGTACCCCTTTTAATAGTCCAAAGTGATCGGAGGGCAACTAAAACCCCTCCCACGTGTACTATTTCGCCAAACACACTCGATCAAAATTTTGAGACAGCCATTTTGTTCGACGTAGTTGAAAGATCCGGAAATTATGTCTTTGAGGATGACAACCCCCCAAGAGCCCTCAGGGCAAGGGTTGTAAGCTATGGCCTAGACATATATAAGGTTTTTATAGAACTGTTGTCATAGAAACTTCAAAAAGGGCTCATTCAATCAGAAATCGAAAGGGCTAGTGCCCTTTTTAATGATTTTGGAGGGCTACTTACCCCTCTCCCACTCCCACCATTTCCCCAAACACATCCAATTAAAACTTTGAGATAGCCATTTTGTTAAACGTAGTTGAAAAGTTCAGAAATTATATCTTTGAGGATGACATCCCCCCACCCATAGTCCTCAAGGGTAAAGGTTGTAAACTATGCCATGAGGGAATATAAGGCTTTTATAGAAAGTGCTGTCGTAGAAACCTCAAACGGGCTCATTTCATTGGAAATTGACAGGGATAATGCCCTTATTAATAGTCGAAGATAATCGAAGGGTGAATGCAACCCCCCTCCCCATGCCCATCATTTCCCCAAACACTTTCGATCAATATTTTGACATAACCATTTTGTTTAACATAGTTGATAGGTCTGGAAATCATGTCTTTTAGGATGACATCCCCCCTGCCCTCCGGAAGAGGGGTTTAAGTTATTCCCTTGGGGCATATAAGATTTTGTATAGAAAGAGTTGTCGTCGAAAATTGGATTGGAAATCTGAATTTCTAGTTCCCTTCTTAAGAGTCAAAGTAATGCGAAGGCAGCTACCCCCCCCCCTCTCCCCCCCCCCCCAAAAAAAAATTCTGTTTTCCCGAAATACATCGAATAAAAAAATTTGAGACTGTCATTTTATTCAAAATAGTTCAAAGATCATATAACAAGGCTTTTATGGCTGATACAATTCAACAGAGTCTAGGGGCGAAGGTTGTAAGTTATGCCGTGGGACATTTAACGTTTTTATTGAAGGGATGGTTGCTTAACTTTAAAAGAGGTTCATTTGGTAGGAAATTGTGAATTTTAGTTCCTTTTTAAGCGTCAAAAGTGATGGAGGACATTTAAACCCCCTCTCCTCCCCGACAACCTCTTTACACAAAACTTCTTAAAATAGTTCAAAGAACATATAATAGTGTCTCTAAGGGTTAAATGACCCCCTCTCCCCCAGCGCCCTGGGTATAGGATTGTAAGTTATGCCATCTTAGCATATAAGGTTTATGGAATGGGCCGTCATATAAACTTCAGATGGGGCTTATTTTATTTGAAATTGGAAGTTATAGTGTCTTTTTTAAGAGTCCAAATGATTTGAGAGAAACCAACCCCTCCCCCCTCCATTCTCATCATTTCCCTTAACACCTCCAATGAACATTTGGAGATAACAATTTTTTTCATCGTAGTTGGAGGTTTCAGAAAGGATTTCCTTGAGAAGGACAACCCCCCCCCCCATTTCCCATGGAAAGATTTGTAAGTTATGCCCTGGAGACATATAAGGTTCTTATAGAAAGTATGGTCGAGTATGCCTTGGAGGGAACTCATTGGATTGGTTATCATAAGCTCTAGTGTCGCTTTTCCCCGAGATGTGTTCAATAGATATTTTCAGACAATCCTTTTATTCAAAATATTCGAAATATCATATAGCAAGGCTTTTGAGGTTGATACAAACCACCAGAGTCTGAAGGCGAGGGTTATAGGTTGTGTACCTTGGGTATTTAAGGTTCTTATCGAAGGGACTGCTGTATAAACTTTAGAGTTGGCTAGATTTGTTAAAATTGGAAGTTTTAGTTCTCTTTTAAGAGTCAATAGTGATAGAGGTCAAGTAGCACCACCCCCACCCAACTACCCCTCTTTTCACCAAATGTATCTGATTGAAATTGTGCGATTGAAATTTTGTTCAAAATAGAACAAAAAAAATATAACATTGCTTCCAGGGTTGACCCAACCCTCCAGAACCCAGGGGCAAGGGCTTGAAGTTATGCCCGGGGTATTTATAAAGTTTTTATGGAATGGGTGGTCGTGTTAAATTTAGATGGGTCTCGCTTCATTTTAAATTGGAAGTTATAGTGCCCTTTTATGATTCAAAGTGGTTTGAGAAACCCTCCCACCACCCATCATTTCCCATAAGAAACGTTCAAACAAAGTTTTGAGACATCAATTTTTTCAACAGTGTTGAAAGGTTCAGTAGTTATGTGTAGCAATAATCGTAATAGTAGTAGCAGCATTAGTAGCAGTATGCAAATAGTACCTTTTTTTCAACATGCCCTTGCAACACACGATTACATTTTTAACTTAATACCATCAACCGGTTCTGAAGCATTGCTGATACGTCCTCTTGACAACCTATATGGGCATAGAGTGTTTCGATTTATTTCACTACAGTTACAGTATTGCCCAACATTTTTGCCTTAATACCCTTAGGTTTATTAGTTGTAGTAGTAGCACCAGCAAATATAGTAGCAGCCGTAAGAGTACAGTTAATGTTAGTAGTCTTAGTTCTAGTAGCAGTAGTAATAGTAGTAGTAGCAGTAATAGTAAGAGTAACATTAGTTTTAGGAGTAGAAGCATTAGTATTATGATGCAAAGATTGTCTTTTGGTTAGTTCAACAAGCCCCACAACAAGATTTGTAAGTTTTAATTTCATACACGAAACTGTTCCTAAGATTATGCTGATATGCCCTTTTGACAACCTGCATACGGATGGCAGGTTGCCATCCGTACAACAGAAATATTCTCTGAAAATTTCATCAAACCGCTTTCGAATACTTATGATAAAGCTATAAATCTTATCCAGGATGTAAATCGTTCGGCAACTAAACCGTTACTTGATATTAAAAAACTTTATATTCTTTCCTATGCGTCTTTCGCTTTTCTTCAGCTCCATGGTGATATTCCTAGGTCCCTTAGATTTACGTTTTCTTTTGTATCTGATCGGTCAAATTATCAACTCCGTAGTTCTCTAAATATCCAAATTCACCAACAATAAGATCCGATTTTAATCCTCTTGTTGCGTGTCATTTGACATGGAACACCCTTCCCGATTCGGCTCGAGAATGCCACTCGTTTGGCACCTTCAAAAGACTAGTAAAAAAATATTTGTTTTCATGTGATTAATTTTCTTTACTTTTGCCTGCTGCCAATAGTTTTTTTCATTTAATTCTTTTTTTTTCTTTTTTTTTTATATATAGATGTTGTGATTCACTGTGGTATGATAAAGCTTATTTAGTGAACTTTCATTATTTTTATAGATGTTGTGATTCACTGTAGTTTTATAAAGCTTTTTTAGTTAACTCTCCTTTTTTTTTTTTTTTTTTTTTTTTTTTTTTTTTTTTTATTAAGCAAATGCGTTACATGTTAAATGTTAAAATGCTCATGTTTAAATATTAATGTTATGTTTATATTGTTTAAATCTTAAGCGTTTAAATGTTTAATGTTTATTTCATCTTTTCATAATCCCCCTCCTACAGGCCATAGAGCCTTTGTGGAGATTTGTAGATTGTTATGTAATTATTTTACTGGTATATGGAAAATAAATCTATCTATCTACCTATTAGGTTGTGATTTTTGAGCTAGCCGGAAGACACTGTGTGTATACATTTAATGCTGCTTCTACGGTCACTTTAACTAACAACACTAGTGACATTAGGTTGAAACTTATAGGGAACGTTTAGGGGGAGTTTCATTTAAACGAAAAAACTATATACATGCAGGTATTACTGGGGCATAAAAGTAATATAGGGCATATAAGGATATAGACAGCAATGCGCTTTCATAGCTAGTAATATAATTGATATTTTAAAAGAGGTAATTTGATTGAAAATTAAAAGTTCTAGTGCCCTCTTAAGAGTCCAAAGTGATTGGTTGAAAATAACCCCTCCTCTTTAGCTCACAAGTTTCCATTAATTTCCAATCAAGAATTTAAGGCAACCATTTTGTTCACCATAGCTGAACAATCTAGTAATTATATCTCTAGGGTTATTGGGTTGGTCAACCCCCTATATTTATGTAATTTGCCCATTATGCTTAAAAACTAAATGTTGCTTCAAAAATAAATCAAATCGCACAGTTGTATGCTGGTTGCCAAAAAGACATCTCAGCAATATACCAAGAACACCTGAGGGTATTAAGCTCAAACTTTCGGGGCTACTTCTATCACTACTTCCGCTCTTAATATTTTACTAAATCAATATAATGTAAGAACCTCCAGGCTGTGAAAGAGCATAAATATAAATTTAAAGGAATGGTATTAAGTTTTATTTATCAGGTAAACTAGAGGATGTATGTAACTAAATTAAAAACTACCTTTGTGTCATGATTTTCAAAAGGGTTTATGTAGTTAAAAATTGCTCAAAAAGTATCTCCAGCATGCAAATAGCATGCCAAACTTTAAATTCTTAAAGAAAAACCAGAAAAATGCAAACTGTTATTTTATTTTTCTCTGAAAAAAACTATGTCATTATAAGACGAACATAAATTATTTAAAAAACGTTTTCCACAAAATAAGTTTTTCAAAAAAAAGGTAAAGAACATTAAACCAAAATTTAACAAAAAAAGAATCAAATAATCTACCTAGCATACAACTACCTAAAATCAGCATCAATAAAAAAATGAAACCCAAAACGAACAGATTTTACAATAAACAACCAAGTCAAACTCAAAACTGGCAGAATGAGTAGGGTTCAAAACCCCTATGCTTTCTAAAAGCCAGAATATAATTTGCATTTTGCTAAAAAAATTCTTTTAAATATTTTCACTTTTATAACTTTAAGAAATCAAAAATTAATTAAGATTTTAAGGAATAAATATCAGCATATGTATATTAAGCTGACAAGGCACGTTTTTTCAGTAAATTCATTTGAATTTTTTTCGGTAACGTGCAAATTATATTGATGCTGATGTTTGGTAGTTGTATGTAGGGTAGACTATTTGATTCTTTTTTTTGTTCAGTTTTGGTTTAATTGAGTTCCTTACTTTTTTTTAAACTTGTTTTGTGGAAATTTTTTTTTTTTGTTTAATCAAACAGTTCGTGGTAACGAACTGTAAGTAAGGAGCGACCCGGCTCAATGGTAACCGAAACTCTAAAAAACGGAATTTTGATACCAATAGATACATCAAAAGAATAAAATTTTAATTCTGATTTCAAATATATATGTTTCATCAAGTTTAATTATACCCATCAAAAGTTACGCGCCTGAGAAAATTTAGCTGATTTTCAAAAAAAGGGGGAAAACCCCCTAAAAATTATAGAACCTTAATGAAAATCACACCATCACATTCAGCGTAACAGAGAACCCTACTGTAGAGGTTTCAAGCTCCAATCTGCAGAAATGTGGAATTGTCCATTTTTTGCCGGAAGAAAGATCACGGATGCATGTTTATTTGTTTTGTTTTGTTTTTCTTTTCCCTAGGGTTGATCGTATAGACCCAGTGGTCCTAGAATATCGCAGGGGGGCTCATTAGAATGGAAAATAACAGTTCTAGTGCCCTTTTTAAGTGACCGAAAAAATTGAGGGCAACTAGGCCCCCTCCCACGCTCATTTTTTTCTCAAAGTAACCCAATTAAAATTTTGAGATAGAAATTTTGTTCAGCATAAAAGATACATCTTTTAGGATGACTTAATCCCCCAGAGTTCCCAGGGGAAGGGCTGCAAGTTATGAACTTTGCCCATTGCTTACATATTGAATTGGTTATTGGGAAGTATACATACATTTTCTGGAAGAATTTTTTTATGGTGGGGGGGGGGGGCTGGAGGAGGGGGTTACTCGGGAGAATCTTTCCGTTGAGGATGTTTCTATGGGGTAAGGGACATTTCTATGAAGGGGGCGCCGGATTTCCAGGCAGTATTTAAAAAACGATCAGAAATTAAATTAAAAAAAAAACAAGTTTTTTCAACTAAGAAGCAACATTAGAACTTATAACGAACAGAAATTATTACGTATATGAGGGGGTTCTCCCCCAAGTCAATACCTCGCTCTTTACGCTAAAGTTTTTTTAGTACTTTCAAAAGAGCTATCTATTCTAATTAAACGGCCTTTGTGATTCAGGGGTTTGTGAATTAAAATTTTTTTTAAATTTTAACGTAAAGAGCTTGGTATTGACTAGGGGGAGAACCCCCTCACATACGTAAACGTAATAAACAAAACAATAAAAAAAAACATGCGATACGGCTCAATAGTAATCGAAACTTTTAAAAACAGAATTTTGATGTCAATAAATGTATCAAAAGAATAGGCTTATAATGCTGATTCTAATTATATAAATTTTATTAAGTTTAGTATTACTCATCAAAGGCTACGAGCCTGAGAAAATTTACCTGATTTTTTAAAGAGGGGGGAATCATCCCCTAAAAGTGAAAGAATTTTAGTGAAAATCACACCGTCAGATTCAGCGTATCAGAAAACCCTATTACATAGGTTTCAAGCTCATATCTGCAAAAATCTGCAACTTTGTATTTTTTGCTAGAAGAAAAATATACGAATATACAAGTTCGTCACGTAAGTTAATTTGTAAATTACGTCAGAACCTAATTTAGAGACAGCCATTTAGCAAAAAAAGTAAAATTTTTATGCAAATTTTGTTTACTTATTCAATGACGGTGAGCCAAAATAAAAGCTGTATTAACTAAAAACGATCAGAAATTAAATAAAAAAAACAAGTTTTTTAAACTGAAAGTAAGGAGCGACATTAAAACTTAAAACGAACAGAAATTATTCCGTATAAAAAATGGGCTCATCCCTCCTCAACGCCTCACTCTTTACGCTAAAGTTTGACTCTGTATCACAAATTTATTTTTTAAAACAATAAAAAACTTTAGCTTAAAGAGTGAGGCGTTGAGGAGGGGACAGCCCCTTTCATATACGGATTAATTTCTGTTCGTTTTAATTTTTAATGACGCTCCTTACTTTCAGTTTAAAAAACTTGCTTTTTTTATTTAATTCATTAAGAGAAAGGGATACTAACCTAAAAAGTTCGCGTCAACTAGGCAAGAATTTCAAAACATACATACTCAGAGAATGACTAAGAGTTATTAATTACACTATAAACTCAAAGAGCCCAAAAAGTGACAGTAGTGTGGTCTAGAAAATAGGGAAAAAAAGGAAAAATAGGTAGAAAAACAAATTACTCCAAAGAGAAAAAAGGAGGAAAATAAAAAAGAAAGAGAATAATGGATGGAAATAGTAGCAGGGAAAAACTTCCAAGTGCCACAACTGCCATCGGCAATATCTTTGATTCGCGCGGTATAGTTTCAGCAAATGAAATTTTTACATAAATAATTTCGGAGACCACACTACCTTTCCATGACGATAAATAAAAGTTCAAATAGGGATACAATCCTTTTAATCGACAGTGTTTCACAAATAGTGGTAGAAACTCACAAAAATACCATATATTTCAATCACGTATGCAGTGACCGTCATCAGTAGCAAAACTGATCAGTGGTAAAGTTTTTGAAGTACTGTCTATTAAAAGGACTTTTATCCATTCTTGAAATTTTAATTATCAAAATTTATCTATCTATCCATCTACCGGTTGAAATATATACTTAAAAGGGTAGGAATCGAAAACAATTTTTGAAGTGAGTTGATGGATAGGTATTCACAAGCAATTCGTACCACAGTACAGCACTATCTCTAGTCTCAGACATCCACTCTGTCACCGCCCCATCCCCCAAAAAAATACTTTTCAGACAATTCTTGTTAAAACTTTATTTTCAACTAATTCATCCGGGTTTTTCACAAGCAATTTGTAACACAGTTCAGCAGTATAACTAGTCTAAGACATCCACTCTGTCATCGCCCTCCCCCCCCCCAAAAAAAAAAAAAATTTTCAGACATTTCTTGCTAAAACTTTATTTTCAACTAATTCAACCGGGTTTTCAAAAGCAATTCATGCCAGAGTACAGCACTATAACTAGTCTAAGACATCCCCTCTGTCATCACCCCCACCCCCTAAAAAAAAGCTTTTCAGACATTTCTTTTTAAAATTTTATTTCAACTAATTCATCCGGGTTTTCGAAAGCAATTCATGCCAGAGTACAGCACTATAACTAGTCTAAGACATCCACTCTGTCATCGCCCCCACCCCCCAAAAAATAATTTTCAGACATTTCTTGTTAAAACTTTATTTCAACTAATTCATCCAGGTTTTCGAAAGCAATTCATGCCAGAGTACAGCACTATAACTAGTCTAAGACATCCAATCTGTCATCGCCTCCCGCCCCCCAAAAAAAATACTTTTCAGACATTTCTTCTTAAAACTTTATTTTCAACTAATTCATTTGGGTTTTTCACAAGCAATTCGTACCACAGTACAGCACAATAACTAGTCTAAGACATCCACTCTGTCATCGCCCCCCCCCCCCAAAAAAATACTTTTCAGACATTTCTTGTTAAAACTTTATTTTCAACTAATTCATCCGGGTTTTTCACAAGCAATTCGTACCACAGTACTGCACTATAACTAGTCTAAGACATCCACTCTGTCATTGCCCTCACCCCCCCCCCCCCCCAAAAAAAAATGCTTTTCAGACATTTCTTGTTAAAACTTTATTTTCAACTAATTCATCCGGGTTTTCGAAAGCAATTCATGCCAGAGTACAGCACTATAACTAGTCTAAGACATCCACTCTAACATCACCCCCCACTCCCCACAAAAAAAATACTTTTCAGACATTTCTTGTCAAAGCTTTATTTTCAACTAATTCATTTGGGTTTTTCACAAGCAATTCGTACCACAGTACAGCACTATCTCTAGTCTGGGACATCCACTCTGTCATCGCTCCATCCCCCCCAAAAAAAATTTCAGACATTTCTTGTTAAAACTTTTTCTGAGGGGGAAGGAGGGGCCTCTGAGCCTTGCCATTGAGGCAGATCCCGTTTATTTTCAATTCTGATTATTTTTGGTTTTCCTTCCAAAATTGACCCCCTCTCCCTCCCCTGCCCTCAGAAATGGGGGAACGAAGGGCCTCTGAGCCTTGCCCTTGAGGCAGATCCCATTTATTTTTGATTCTGAGTATTTTTGGTTTTCCCTCCAAAATTAACCCTTCACGTTAAAAAATTATCCAATCACTAATTACCCATTTTTTGCAAATGTCAATCAATGAATTCCGATTGTAAAAGCGTGTTTAATCATGTTACCTAACCCACAGTACAGCAATTTGATATGCGTAGCCTACTGCCAGAAACCAGTGGGGGGGGGGTCCTTGCTCGTAATTGCTAATCACCTTAACCGTTTTATCCATCGTCAAGTACATGCTCCAAAAATATTTTATTCAGAGATTTCACGTTAAAAAATTATCCAATTACTAATTACCCCTTTTTTGCAAATGTCTATCAAACACCAAGGAACTTAATCTCACCGAACACATCAAACTGTTTCCACAGACTTCAAAAATGGAACTGTGGATAACACATGGGTGATTGACAGCTTTCCCTAAAAAACCTTTCCTAATAACTAATCTCTGTTGTCTCTGATTGTCTGACTAAAAAACAGGTGCCAGCTCGAAAAAAAACACTATGTTTGAAAAAAAACCTGGCTTTGAAACAAATGTGTTTGGGAAATCCCCTGTTAAAACTGTTAACCTTTTTGCAATGATTAGGAACAGGTAAGGAAAACCCACTCGTTTGGAATGGTAACAACGGGACATAAGCAAATAACACGTAGTTTCATGACATGTTTAATCACGTGTAGAGGTCCCATAGAAGAACAATGGAAGGAACATAGAATAGCATGGAAGGAACATAAGCCCTTAGAATAACATGGAGATTGCTATACGTCTAAGCAAAATGGTACCTCGTACCCTACTTCCGTCTGAGATAGAAAGAAGAATTCAAAAACTAAGAAAGACATGTATTTGTCCTTCGGATATCCCCTTTCCTCTTCTTAGTGCCTTCGGGTGATTTCTTGTCTAAGCCCTTGTCTTTCTTGTTTAACAAAATTACCGAGTCTGGGCAAATTCCTACAATTTGGAAACAGGGTTTCATAACCCCTTTGAAAACGAAAAACGGAAAGCCTGGTTTGAAGGCGTTCGGCCTATAACTCTTACTCCTATTTTCTCGAACTTTATGAAGGACTACTTGCAGATTGGCTAAAGGAAAAAATCCTACCTCTTACTGACTTGAAACAATTTGGGAACTTAAAATCCACCTCTACTTCCCATTACCTCGTTTCTCTTATTGATCACATCGGGAAAACCTTGAAAAGCCTAATTCCTGGCTAAATTTAATTTCCATTGACTTTCAGAAATCATTCGACCTAGTTAACCACAATGTTTTAATTGAGAAACTTGTCAACGAGTTCAATATTGATCCCTTACTCGTGAAATTACTTGCCTCCTTCTTAACAAATAGATCGCAAGTTGTCAGATACCAAAACCATTGTTCAAATCCTCTCCCTGTCCACAATGGCATACCCCAAGGTACTCTCCTAGTTCCCCTCCTTTTTTCAGTAATGATCAACAGCCTCGCAAAAGAACTTCCTGACCGATGGAAATTTGTTTATGACATAAGGTTTTTTGAAACTTGATTAAGAAATTTAATATTTGACCATTTTATTTTCATAATTTAATTGGTATACGTGGCATTATACTTATAAATTACATAACACGCCTCTAAGTCCATGATAATGCCCATTTGTTTCCTCAAATCCTCACCCTATTTTCTTAATCCTATCCCTCCTGAAATTTCTGTGTCCTCATTTAAACTACTTGGCGTCACAATTTCTTCAAATTTAAAGTGGGATATCCACGTTAAAGACATCATCCATAAAGCTAATGTGTCTATCGCCCTCCTTAAGCTCCTAAATAAATTCAGCGTCACCCCTTCCCACTCCTTACGAATTTACACGTCTTTCGTCCGCCCGCATCTAGAATATGCTTGTCCAGTTTGGCACCCTGGTATATCTCACGAAGAATCGGAAAAAATCGAATCAATTCAAAAAAGGGCCTTGCGAATAATTTTCAACGAAGGCAAGGTGCCATACTCTCTGCTCCTAAAAAAAGCTAGTCTGAAAACCCTGGAGCAAAGGAGGGTTTCGTTGTGCCTCTGTTTTGCAAAAAATGCCATAACAAACCCTCGGATGGCAAGTATTTTCCCCAAACGTCACTCCCCATCCAGATCACGGCTGCCTCGAGCAGTTTCTGAGCCCATCCCTGTTTTTCCCCCCATTCGCTGCGTTACTTCCAGATACGAAAAAACTTTTATCCCCTTCATTACAGAAAAAATAACTAAAATGTCTCAATAGTTTCATCCCCCCCCTCTTTTTTGTTTATTAGCTGATGGTACTGCCCAGGTTCTTGTACTCATATGCTTGCCCCCCTCCCCTTTTTTTGTCCAGTTTTTATTGTTTTTAACTCTTTTATTTATTTACTGTAGTTGAACTATTCACATTTTCTTAGTATCCCTTGTAATTTAAATGCATTGATGTCTCGCTCTAAGTTTAGTTTGACCAGTTTCTACCAATTTTTAATACATTTATGTCTCGCTCTAAGTTTAGTTTGACCAGTTTTTATCTTTTTAATTTTTTTTTTGACTTTTTGCGTTTTTAATTATTGAATTTTAAATGATTGTTCATTATGGTTTTCTCTATTTTGTTGTTGTTCTTTGCATTTTTAGTGTAACCATTTATATTGTCGACTCCAAAGTCCGAATTCGGCCCTTTGTGGGCCTGTGATAGCAATTTTTTTGAAATAAATATCTTGTCTAAAATATCTTATCTAACGAGCATGGGGTATTGAGGAATCACAAGCATATTCGAGGCATTCGAAGAGTTTGGCCTCACACGAGAATTAATGCAATTATATTGGGTTTGATGAAGAGCCGATTGCAGGGGAAAACGGGATGGGAGTCTTAAACGCACTCTTAAATTTCTATATAAGTCCCTGAGAACAAGGACAATTGATGGGTTTACGCCTCGCCTTGATATGAAGAAGCATGAACGAATGAATTAAGGAATCGAACGCACGCTTAAAGTCATGTCCGGCGAGGATCATACTTTCTCCCAAAGATTCAGCGTCGGCGAGGGCACTAAAAACTGCTGTAAGAGCATGAGAACAGCCAAGATTAGCCTGAAAACCGAACTGATATGGGGAAACATAACATTTCTGTCTTAACTCATCAACAAAAAGGAGGTCGAAAAGTTTGCATATCGCAGTAGAGACAGTGATGGGACGGAAAGAAGAACATTGCAGCTTAGATTTTCCTTTTTTGGGAATCGGAGTCAGATCACCAGTGCAGAACGAGGAAGGAACAATACCTGTAACAAATATCATTTGCATGAGAAGGCTGAGGTGACGCACCAATACATAACTTCAATTAATGATGTGTAGAGTGCTCACCTTATCTATCTCACAAGACGCGTTCTTTTTAAGTTGGGATATGGCTTTTATGACAGCGTCACAAGTAACAACAAAATTCATCAATGAAGTTGCAGAGCTCTTCACAAAATTGTGACTCTAAAACAGGATCAGGCTCAGAAAATTCATTTGAAAAATGGGATATCCATTCGGACAAAGGAATGTCATTCAGGTGTGACAAATTGGAGGAGATAGTACGATGTAATAGCTTCCACAGTAGATCAGGGGAATTCCTGACCTTCTCCGAATAAAACATCTGCATTTTAGATCGATGAAGGGCAAGTTTCTTAGCAAAACCTTTTTTGAAACTTTTCTCATTTCATTGACTATTCCTTGACGGGGCCATAGGCAATCCCTCCATAATTTGTACCGAAACGTAATACGGTCACAAACTTCAGACAGCGCTAGATTTCCTGACCACCCGGGAGCTTGGGTACCAACACAGATGTTTTAGAGGAACTACCCCTTTTTCAGCACACAAAAGTGCATGGTTGATTGCTGCGGAGTAGATATCAAGAGTTGATCTAACTTCATTAATGTATTTATTGGAAGACTATTGCAGAAGATGAAATGGAACTCGGATCTTGTTTAGGATGCTATCTGAAGTTTCGATGAACTGAGATGTGTCAATTTTATCCAATCGCGACAAGTATACCACTTATGCCGGTGAACGATATGAGCCTGTAACACTGGAATCTCAGAAGCTTCTCGTTTAAAACTAGAAGCAATGGGAAGTGAAACTTGAAATTTAGAAATTACCTCAACACAAAGTATATCAAGATTATATAACACAACATGGTCAAGGTTAGATGTGCAAGAGGAAGAATGTATGTAATTACACTGAGTAGATTTCTGTTGAACTTTAAAATGATCACTAAATATTCCTAATAGTAAAGAAGCACGGATAGAAGCTGAACACAAGCTGCAATTTAAATCACAATTAAAATCACCTACGATCAAACGCAGTATTTTCAGTTTAAGGACATCACGAAGACAAGAGCTAAGTTTACTAACTGCAAATACGGAATCTCTCTCCGAATCTTTGTAATCAGTTGGTAAATACACATTCATTACTACGCACTCATCTACTCGAACAGCTAAAATACTATCACTAGAAAAGAAAACACTAGAATTAAGATGCGATGCTACACAAGTAGCAATACCACCAGAAGCTCTGCCTTTAGAAGCACTAAGTTTAGCTGGAACAGAAAAAGTTTTGAAGGAGGCACTAATGTCAAGTAAACCAAGGCTGTGGATCGTCAGGAAATGTTCCTGCAAACACAGAATGTCATGATTATGAAGTATATTCTCAATAATAGGTCTTTTTTTTAAGACCACCGTTAATGTTCCAAGAGAGCAAACGAATATTAATGTATCTACTTAGCTGTCCGTTTATCTGTTTGAGCGTTGCCAGGGCATTTGATACTGCAAAAGGTGTGATTAAATAATTTCGGAAACCACACTACCCAGTAGTGGATCCAGGGGGGTGGGGGGGCGATCGCCCCCCCCCCTCTTGCTTGGGCAAAAAGTTCTATCATTAGATATTCTGTGACTTGATTGCGATATCAACGCTTGGATCAACGTAACTTTGAAAAGGATCGGACGACACTTGGTCTGTCTGCCTTAAGTCTTTAGGGAATTGTCTAGAGTGTTTGGTGTCACCCGAACTTACAAGGCATTTTGAAGCTTGTCATTTCGTAAATCGTTGAAGCTTCAAAAAGTGTGCGCGTCAAAACCTGTTTCTTATTCAATAACTAAGCAAAAATCTTGAAATGACTCCGATAACACATACGCCTTAGGGTTAATCACGATTCTAGAAGGGTTTGAAAAGTATACAATTTTTGGATAATATCAACCAGTTATGATGTCGAAGCGAAAGCAGATAACTCTCGACAACTGTTTTGGTTTGAAAGCTAAAGCTAGGCAAGTGGACGCCATAATTGAAGATAGAAATAATGAGAGTTACAGTGTTAGTAGTGATTCCAGCTCTTTGACTAATAGTGAGATAGTGCATGATTGATTAGCATCAATTGAAGAGTGTAGCCCCAAGCCTAACAGAAACATCGAAAATATAAGAACTTTCTACGAAAATGATATCGGAACCTATATCGATAGACTTGAAAAACTGGATAACCGTACATGATATGAATGGATTCATAGTCTGGGGAGTTTGCTGTATAACTAATATGTTCTCTATTCAATTTACTGGAAGTAAGACAGGTATGATAAGATATTTTTAATTTGTATATCCATAGAAAACTTTCATGGGCAAGTAGGCTACTTTCGAACAAGCAGAAGAACTTATTCTGTAAATAATATGTTTTGTTAACGTTGTTTAACGAGGGGTTGGAGGCTCAAATCAATTGCAAAAGTTGGTAAAGAAGCCCCTCGTGACTTTTGCTAAGCTAACTGGAAATTGACGGTGACTTGGTGTCTCATGAAAACAATCAGTATCACCGCGATTCAGTTGACGCAGGCAAAAATTTCCTTCTAAAATATGACAACCCTGAAACCAACATTTCAGCCTAAAAAACGAATAAAGCAGTCAAAAAGTGCAGGAAAACAGAGCGAGATTGAAACCAATTGTTGAATCAATAATTTTCTTGGGTCAACAGAACTTTGCTCTTCGTGGCCATAGAGACGATGGAGAATTATTGGCAGAGAAGGACCCATTGACGAACGAATGGAACTTTCAAGAACTTTTAAGGTACCGTGTAAATAGTGGTGATATCAATTTAAAACAACATTTGGAAAGCTCAGTTGCAAATGCTATTTATATAAGCAAAACAACACAGAATGAATTAATTGAATGTTTTGCCAAAGAGGTTCTTAAAGAAATTCTTGCACGAATTCATTCTGCCAAGTTCTACAGTGTGGTTTTTGATGAAACAACAGATGTGTCACACAAGTCACAACTGAGTATTGCCCTTTGCTACAATTACAATTGCACAAGACGTGAAGATTTCGTTGGTTTTTTAGACCTACACGAAACATGTTACTCGGATAGCATTGGAAACTTCGAACCGACCATCAAAGGGGAAACGCTTGGAAATGTTGTGTTGGATTTTCTTTGATCTCTTAGGCTAGACTTGGAAAATTGTGTGGGCATAGGCATTGATGGATGTGCTATGATAATTTCAGAACATTGTGGTGCTGTAAAAGAAGTTCAAAATGTAGCAAAGAATGCCCTGCGTTGCCCATGTTTCAACCATGCTCTAATTCTTTCCATGTCAAAAACTTCTTCTATCCAGAGTGTTAGAAACTCCATCGGAGTAATAAAAGAAATAGTCGTTTTTTTGGTGCTTCTGCAAAGCACAATTATGCTTTAACCAGAGTAATGAAAGCACAGCTAACTGGCATGTGTGAAACGCGCTGGATCGAAAGGCACGATTCCTTACTGCAGTTTGTGGTAGAGCTCCCTAAGATCGTGGAAGCTCTTGAGATCATCAGCGGCTGGGCAGAATCCACAACTGCAGCAAAAGAAAAACCATTATTGACTACTGTACATCCTCTAACCTGATAGTAACCATTTTCTTTCTTAGTAACACATCTGGACTAATTTTACCGCTCAGTCTGCTATTTAAGAAGAAGAGCTTAAACCTCGCGTCCGCAGCAAGCCATGTTAAGGACCTTCTTACCCAGCTGCAAGTCAAGCGTCGGGAGAGTGAAAGCGAGTTTAAAAACACATTTGACGAGGTAACTAAAGTGACAACCGAGCTAGGTTTAGAAATAACAATCCCAAGGATAGCGAAAAAGCAAACGAATCGGATTAATGTATCATTCAGTTCACACGAGGAATATTAAAGACGGTCAGTTTTTATTCCCCTGTTGGACACAATCATTTCGGAGCCGTTTTTCCGTTGAAACGCTGGACACTTTTAAGCTCAGTATTTTCTTGCCAATAGATTGTATGGAAACGAACAAACAACAATTCGCTAATATGATTCATGACATGTCACAGCGATACTGATCAGTAATAGGTTTCCCCTCCCAATCGGTTTGTGAATCTGCTCTGGCCGGAGAAGCGACAATATAGAAAACTTGGTGGGTTCATCTGAGAGAAAGCAATGCAGGCACAGGCAGAATACCTGAAACACTAGGGGAAACTTTACAGAAACAGAACTGTGATGCTGATACTTTCCCCAATATTTCAGTGCTCTTACAGATTCTCATGACCATACCAGTCAGTGTGACATCTGTTAAACGAAGTTTTCCTACCTTGATAAGATTGAAAACGTGGCTAAGGAATAAAATGACGGAGGAAAGACTCACCGGAGTTGCCCTTCTTCATGTTCACCGTGGTATTGACATAAGTGCAGAAAGTGTTATTGATAGATTTGCTAATAGTGGAAATATGAGGCGAGAATTTGTTATACAATATTGATAGTGTTTCTATAAATGTATTTTTGTGGATAGCTTTACAGAACCGACAGCTAAATGACGAATATAAGCAGAGGCATGCAAATTTCAATATCAGTAAGGTAAGTTAGACTTAATTTCGAATGGGGATTTTTCGCAACGAGTCGCCCCCCCCCCCCCTACCTAAAATCTTGGATCTGCTACTGACACTACCTTTCCATGGCGATAAAATAAAAGTTCAAAATAGGGATAAAGTCCTTTTTAATAGACATTGTATAATAAATTTCACAAAAAATACCAGATATTTCGGTCACATATACAGTGACCGTCATCAGTAGTAAAACTACGGATCAGTAGTAAAAATTTTACTACTGATGACGGTCAATGTATATGTGAACGAAATATCTGGTATTTTTTGTGAAATTTATTATACACTGTCTATTAAAAAGGATTTTATCCCTATTTTGAACTTTTATTTTATAGGTGTGATTAGACTCTTTTTGGTGTAATGCAAAACCCGTTACGAGCACATGAATTATCCCTGGTGGAAGAGTGCTCCGTGGAACCACAGTGAGCGCAGAGTTCTGCCTTCTTACAATCAGCAGCAAAATGTCCTTGTTGATGGCATCTGAAGCACCGTCTAGGTATGAATATGAAATTCTGGACAGTTAACTTCTCATAACCCACCTTCACAGAATTTTTCAGAAAGGAATCGAGATCACTCCGTTGTTCAAAATAAATCTTGTAGACACGGGACTTGCCACACTGCAAAGCTTTGACACACTTTAGAATAATTTTCTCTAGATATTTTTCGTTCATTTCTGTCGGTACGCCTTTTATTATACCGATAAAGGTGGGAGATTTAACAGAGGCTAAAAGGCCAAGGTGGAACTTTTTCATCTGGTCAGAAATTGAGGAGGCAGCGGTTTTTTTACGACAATTTTCCATTCTGATGAAGAACGTTTCACCTCTGAAATATCATTTGCAGCTTTAGGACATATTTTATCAATAAAATATTTCGTTGATAGTGCAGGTGAAAGATTGGACGGGCAATTTTTAGCTCAACAGCATAGGTAGGAGGCTTGGATTGGTCCTTGGTGCAAGACGACTGAGCGGAATAGGACCAGGCAGAACTTGCCTGTACTGCGAGATATTGCTTATTTAGCTCAGACAAACCGTCAATTTTACGGGAAAGTTCATTGATGCGAAAGGTTAACGTTGCAACGATCGCATCACCAATTGTTGGAGTTTCACACGGTGAGTAGGCCTATATCACGAATTTCGGGATCTTACGTTTTTCTTTCGATCCCGTAGATAACCACTTACAAATGCCAAGGACATTTTCATCGTCTTTTCGGCATCTAATTAAACATGTTGCAATTTATAGCACCTGATGTAAAACCTCCTTTGCCTTTAGAATGGTTTCACGACTGAAAAAGCTTGTCGGCTTAGCAATTATTGTCTCTACTTTGATACTATCGATCATCGATCGAGAAATGAAATTCAATATTGGATTTTAAATAATATCCGAGTCGTCCATTTTTGCATAATTGCACTTGCGGTAATAATATTCAATAGATAAAAATCCACTCCAAATCAATGCCAAAAACCGTTGCCAATATAAGCTCAGTCAATCACCACAAATTTTAAATTCAAGAGACGTAACGGAAAGTCAGTAAAACAAAAGAAATCATCCAAACCAGTTCTGAGAAATTGTCCAGAATTACTGGTCCGCACAGCACGGGTATATTCCAAACAGGTACAGAGTTAATCCGGCTTAAGTTCAATTTGTTGTTAACTGGTCAGATACCCTACTGTAGAGGTTTCAAGTCCCTATTTACAAAAATGTGGAATTTTGTATTTTCTTGCCAGGAGAAAGATCACGGATGCGTATTTATTTGTTGTTTTTTCTTTCTCTCCAGGGGTGATCGTATCAACCAAGTGGTCCTAGAATATCGAGAGAGTGCTTATTCGAATGAAAATTAAAAGTTTTAGTGCCCTTTTTAGTCACTAAAAAACTTGGAGGGCAACTAAGCCCCCTTCCACACTCATTTTTCCCAAAGTCGCCCGATCAAAAGTTTTAGATAGCAATTTTTTTTGGCATAGTCGAAAACTCTAATAACTATGTCTTTAAGGATGACTTAATCCCCCAGAGTCCCCGAGGGAATGGCTGTAAGTTATGAACTTTGTCCATAGTTTATATATAGTAGCCTATTGGTTATTGGAAAGTATACAGACGTTTTCAGGGGGGTATTTTTCTGGTGAGGGGAAGGAGGCACTGGGAGTTGGTTTCACGGGAGAATTTTTCTATGGAAAAATTTTCTATGGGGGAAGGGAATTTTCCATGAAAACCGCGCCGGATTTCTCAGCATTATTTGGAAAACGAAAAAAAAAAGTTTGTTCAATTGAAATTAAGGAGCAACATTAAAACTTAAAACGAACAAAAATTATTACTTATATGAGAGGGTTCACCCCCTTGTCATTACCTCGCTCTTTACGCTAAAGTTTTTCATAGTACTTTCAAAAGAGCTATTTATTCTATTTAAACGACCTTTGTGATTCAGGATTCATTCTTACAAATTGGAACAAAATTCGAACTTACGGGAACTGACTTTTCGCCCTCTATAGACCAACCCCCCTTGCAAAAAATTCTGATATTTTATTCTAAAACTTATGGGAGCTGACCCCTGTTCCTCAGTGGTCCTACTCCTCCCTCCCTCCAAAAAACTATCGACGAAATTTTATTCCAAAACTTATGGGAGCTGGTCTATGACCCGACATCCCAACCAAAAAAAAATAGGTTCTGCTAGCTGCTCTCGGGCCCTTGCGTTTGCTGCCAAGATGCTTCTTATGAATGAAACCTCGAAACGACAGTATTTAGATGACGGACTAGAGCAGGGGTCGGATCAAAGAAACCATTGAAATAGTATTAATGTTTATCCAATATTTCTGCTTAGGCTGAACCCACAGCAATTTTCCAGAGGTAAAGCAAACATATGAGCAATTGAACTTAAAACGAACAAAAATATTGCGTATATGATTGGGTTCACCCCCTAGTCAATACCTTGCTCTTTAAGCCAAAGATTTTTTAGTACTTTCATAAGAGCTATTTATTCTAATTAACGGCCTTTGTGATTAAGAGGTAATTTTTAAAGAATTGGAACAAAATTCGAACTTTAGCTTAAAGAGCAAGGTATTGACTAGGGGGTGAATCTCCTAATATACGTATTAAAAATCTATGAACATAGAAATTTGTTACGTTAGTTAATTCGTAAGTTACGTATAATTATTACTAATAAAAACGTTCGTAAATAAAATTAAACAAGTTTCGAGAAAGCCATTTAACCAAATAAAAGTAAAACTAATATGCAAATTTTGTTTTAATTATTCATGTACGGTGAGCCAAAATCAAAACCTGCATTAACTGAAAAACGTTCAAAAATAAAATAAAAAAACAGGTTTTTTTTAACTGAAAGTAAGGAACGACGTTAAAACTCAAAACGAACAGAAATTATTCCGTATATGAAAGGGGATGTCCCCTCCTCAATGCCTCGCTCTTTACGCTAAAGTTTGAATTTCTCACAACTCTATTTATTTTAAACAATAAAAAACTTTAGCGTAAAGAGCGAGGCGTTGAGGAGGGGACAGCCCCTTTCATATACGGAATAATTTCTGTTCGTTTTAAGTTTTAACGTCGTTCCTTACTTCCAGTTAAAAATATATAAGGATGCTAGCTGCAGTGCAGGGATTAAAAACTCTCAAAAGCAAATGAGATCCAACTTGAGAAAGGAATGGAGAGGCTATTCGTTTGAAATAATTTAAAAAAAAACTCTTTCCCCAAAATAAGTTTTTAAAAGAAAAGTAAAGAACCCCATTAAACCAAAATGATCAAAAATAAAATCAAATCATTTACCAAGCTTGAAACTACCACAAATCAGCATCGATGAATACATGAAACCCAAAACAAAGAGAAATTACAATAAATAACCGAGTCAAGCTCAAAACGAGCAGAAATTAACATGAGTAAGACTCAAAACCCCTATGCCTTCCCAAGGCCAGAACATAATTTGCACTTTACTGAAAAAATATAATTTTCTAGTTTTATAACTTTAATAAATCATATAATATTAACATTTTTATCACTAAATATCAGTATCAAACAGTTCGTTGTAACGAACCGTAAGTAAGGACCGACCCGGCTCAATGGTAACCGAAACTTTAAAAAACGAAATGTTGATACCAATAAATACATTAAAAGAATTGGGCCCTTATGCTGATTTGAAATATATAAGTTTCATCAAATTTAGTTCTACCCATCGAAAGTTACGAGCCTGAGAAAATTTGCTTTATTTTCGGAAACGAGGGAAACACCCCCTAAATGTCATAAAATCTCAATGAAAGTTACACCATCATATTCAGCGTATCAGCGAACTCTGTTGTAGAGGTTTCAAGCACCTATTTACAAAAATCTGGAATTTTGCATTTTTTTTTTGCCAGAAGAAGGATCACGGATGCGGTTTTTTTTTTTTTTTTTCAGGGGTGATCGTATCAACCCAATAGTCCTAGAATATCGTGGAAGGACTCATCGGAACGGTAATTAAAAGTTCTAGTGCCCTTTTTAAGCGACCAAAAAATGGAGGGCAACTAGGCCCCCTCCCACGCTCATTTTTTACCCAAAGTCCACTAATCAAAATTTTGAGATAGCCACTTTGTTCAGCATGGTCGAAAATATGATAAATCTGTCTTTTAGGATGAATTAATCCCTAGAAGTCCCCGGGGGGAGGGCTGAAAGTTATGAACTTTACCCAATTTTAACATATAGTATTCGTTATTGGGAAGTATACAGACGTTATCAGGGGGGATTTTTTCTGGTAGGTGGGAGGGGCGAGGGTTATATGGGAGGATCTTTCCATGAAGGAGGTTTTCATGGGAGAAGGGACACTGCTACGAAGGAGGTGAAGGATTTCCCAGCATTATTAAAGAAAGAGATCAGAAATTAAATATAAAAAAAACAACAAATTTTTCAACTGAAAATAAGGAGCAACATCAAAACTTAAAACGAACAGAAAATATTACGGATGTGATTGGGTTCACCCCCTAGTCAATACCTCTCTCTTTAAGCCAAAGATTTTTTAGTACTTTCATAAGAGCTATTTATTCTAATTAACGGCCTTTGTGATTAAGAGGTCATTTTTAAAGAATTGGAACAAAATTCGAACTTTAGCTTAAAGGGCAAGGTATTGACTAGGGGGCGAACCCCCTAATATACGTATTGAAAATCTATGAATATAGAAGTTCGTTACGTAAGTTAATTCGTAAGTTGTGTATATTTATTACTAATAAAAACGTTCGTAAATAAAATTAAACAAGCCTCGAGAAAGCCATTAAACCAAATAAAAGTAAAATTAATATGCAAATTTTGTTTTAATTATTCATGTACAGTGAGCCAAAATCAAAACCAGCATTAATTCAAAAATGTTCAAAAATTAAATAAAAAAAACAAGTTTTTTTAACTGAAAGTAAGGAACGACGTTAAAGTTAAAACGAACAGAAATTATTCCTTATATGAAAGGGTTTGTCCCCTCCTCAACGCCTCGCTCTTTACGCTAAAGTTTGACTTTCTCACAACTGTATTTTTTTTAAACAATAAAAAACTTTAGCGTAAAGAGCGAGGCGTTGAGGAGGGGACAAACCCTTTCATATACGAAATAATTTCTGTTCGTTTCAAGTTTTAACGTTGTTCCTTACTTTCAGTTAAAAAAACTTGTTGTTTTTTATTTAATATGTATATTAAATTGGCAATACACATTCATTTGTTTTTTTTCAGTAAAGTGCAAATTATGTTCGATTATAAAAAAAAGGCACTAGCCCTTTCAATTTCCAATCAAATGAGCCCTTTTTGAAGTTTCTACAACAACACTTTCTATAAAAACCTTATATCCTCCCAGGGCATAAATTACAACCCTTTTCCCTAGGGCTCACAGGGGGTTATCATCCTCAAAAACCTAATTTCTAAAATTTTTAACTATGTTGAACAAAATGACTATCTAAAAATTTTGATTGGATATGTTTGGGGAAAAGGTGGGTGTTGGAGGGGGGTTGGTTGCCCTCAAATCACTTTCGTCTACTAAAAGGGCACTAGCTCTTTGAACTTCCAATCGAATGAGCAATTTTTCAAGTTTCTATGACAAAGCTTTCAATAAAAAACTCATATGCCCCGAGGGCATAAACTAAAACCCTTACCCTGAGGGTTGTGGAAGGAGTGTCATCCTCGTAGATATAATTTCTGTGTCTTTTCAAATACTTTGAACAAATGAATATCTCAAAATTTTGATTGGATGTAATTGGATAAATGGTGGGCGTGGAAGGGGTGTTAGTTGCCTTCCAATCACTTTCGAATATTAAAAGGGCACAAGCCACTCCAATTTCCAATCGAAGGAGCCCTTTTCGAAGCTTCGACAACTCCTTCGATATGAGATGCCCTGGTATAAGACCAAGAACCAAAAAAAAAAAAAAAATAATACATTGTGCCAACATCGTTCTTTACTTAGGCAAAGCTATTACGCTGCCTATGATGGAAAATCAAAAAAAAATTAACAACTAAAGATCATGCAAAGTAAGAGGTAAAATAGTAAGTGAATAAGTAAAAAGGTTCTTTTTTATGTCTAGAACCGATTTTAGATAAGAATTTCAGTTTTGTTTTGAAACTCTGTTTTCGGTATAAAGTCTCTTTCTTATTGAAGTGGTTGATGGCAATCATCATATTTACTTAATGGTGCCCAACGCATTTTAGTAGTGAAGGATATAGCCAATCATTATTAACCATCAATTTTTAGTGATTTTCAGTGAGATGTTGGTGATCATTTTGGTGGAATGTTCGTATTTTTTGTGACATAAAGAGCGACATTAAGACTTAAAACTAACAGAAATTGTGCCAAATATCAGAGAGGCTGCCTTCTCCTCATTCTCCCGCTTTTTAACCAAAAGTTTAACATACTGCTATAATGGTGCTATTCCATTGTTTCTTCGGAATCTCGAGGAAATACTTGACATAATACTGAAACATCCGTGTCAGTTAATCATAATGGGTGACTTTAATATAAATTTGATGGATTCAAACTCTACGGCTTCAATTGATTTTCTTTCAACCATGCTTGCCGCAGGAACTCTACCGTATACATTCATCCCCACACGAGTTACTAATATTACGACTTCTTTGATTGACAATATTTTCTCTAAGGTTAGTTTGAAGGAAAAATCAACTTTGGTTACTAATATCTCAGATTATTTTCCAATGTAATCTCGATTAAGCTTTAAGCAAGGGAAAAGTAATAAGACTCAGGTGTTTGATTTCTATACTGTTAGGTTTTGTGTGAAAGAGTTATCTCTTCTTTCGTCTGAATTAGCGGAAAATTTGTGGAGCTTGCTTGATAATGATAAGGATTTTTCTTGTTTATTTGAGTCCTTTTATGGAACCATAAAAGAGGCTATTCTTAGCAATTTGTAAAGTATCACCTTCTAATCCTAGGTCTAAAAGGATTGTTCCTCTAAACCCATGGATGTCATCCGGACTTCTCAAAAGCTGGAGAAGGAAGAATAATCTCTGGAGAGCTTATAAATGCGCTACACTTTCAGCAGGTGCTATTCGTCTTTGTCAATTCAAGATCTAACGGAATATATATAATTCCTTGGGAAAGCCAAGTCTCTGTATTATCTAAACAATTTTGCTGCTTGTGGCAATGATATTCGTAAAACTTGGAAGGTAATAAATTCTGTACTTACACCCGGTTCTCAATATAGCTCTTTACCTATGATTCTGGTCATTGGTGATGGAGCTGTGGAGGGTGAGCTTAATGTCCAAGAGGCATTCACTTCATTCTTCGCTAATATTGGTAAGAATATTACTTCTACAGTTACTTTGTCTCGGCCTAAGCCGGACTTTAGATCATACCTCGGGTCATCTTGTTTTAAGTCTATGTTTCTAGAGCTAGTAACAGCAAGTGAAATTACTAAAATTGTTAATGGCTTAAAAAACTCGTCTTCATCTGGGCCAGATTCTATCCCTACTAAGGTAGTTAAATCTATTCTTCCTTCAATAGTATTGCCTCTAACAAAACTTTTTAATCTTTCATTTGAATGTGGTGTTTTTCCGGATGCTCTCAAGCGTTCTCCCATTATTATTTTGTATAAAGGTGGACCAAGAAATGATCCGGCAAATTATCGATCAATTTCAATTTTATCAGTATTTAGTAAAATATTTGAAAAGGCTATGCTTTCTCGTCTACTTACTTTCTTAAAATCTAAAAATTTTCTTCATGATTTTCAATTCGGTTTCCGAATGAAGCACTCCACTGAACATGCCTGTATGGCCCTATTGAATTTTTTTCATTCTGCGTTAGATTCGGGATTGATTCCGGCTGCTATATTCCTGGATATTCGTAAGGCCTTCGATTCCTTAACCCATGAAATTCTTCTATCAAAAATGTCTCATTTTGGCATAAGGGGAAGTGGGTTTTTTTTTGGTTCCAGTCTTATTTGAAGGATAGGTTAATTTCTGTTGATCCACTTTTCCGGTCACTATCACAAGTCAATTTTGGTGTCCCCCAGGGATCAGTTTTAGGGCCTGTGCTATTTTGATTTATGTAAATGATCTTTATTATGTTGTAAAAAAGCAGAAACTTATTAATTGCTGTAGACTTTGTCATCCTAAGTCTTCCCCTGCCCATAGTGGCAACTACAGATCGCCTTCTTCTGATGTGCTTATTTGTTTTGCAGATGACAGCATACTTGGCACTTTGGGAAACTGTGAATCAGAGCTTAACTTAAATTTGGAAAATTTGTTTGAGAGGGTAATTTTGTGGCTTGATGCTAATTATCTTACTCTAAATTTTTCTAAGTCCAGTTTTTCTATTTTTTCGCGGGTTTCTCAGGTTTATCCCCAGTTATCAGAAATTCGCCAGCCAAATGGAATAATTAATAGATCTAAAGACCGGTATGTTCGTTTTTTGGGCATTCTTGTTGATGAAAACCTATCTTTTAAAAGTCACACTGATTTTATTAAAATGAAGATATGCAGGAGTCTCGGTATTTTAAGGAAATTTACACATACTTTTCCAGGATCGATTTTGAAAATCCTTTTTCACTGCTTGATCCAATCTTACGTTTCTTACTGTCCAATTGTGTGGATGTCAACTTTTCCTTCACTGTTAAAACCACTTTCTATGGTTTACAATAAAGCTAGAAACCTCATTCAGGAAACCAATCCTTCATTAGTTATAGCATTACTTGATCTTGAGTCACTATACATTATTTCATGTGCATGTTTTACCTTCTCTCAGCTTCATGGTGACTTCCCCCGGCCCCTAAGTGTTCCGCTATCTTTTACCTCTGATCAAAATAATTATAATCTTCGTAATATGACAAATCATGTTCAAGTTCCATTTACTCCTTGCATAAGGTCAGATTTTAATCCTCTAATGGCGTGTCATATTGTTTGGAATAAGTTGTCTGAATCAGCTCGAGGGTGCCACTCATTCGGTTTTTTTGAAAAAATTGTTAAAAATTCTTTGGCTTCATAGATGCTATTTTTATTTATGTTTTTATTTTATTCATTTTTATTTATTTTTTATTATTTTTTTAGTCTATTTAATCTAATAAATTAATTTAGTTTATTTATTCTATTTTTCTATATTTTTCATTTCATCTATATTTTCTTTTCTTCTCCTTCGTATGTGAGTAAGTGATCATTTTAAATTTTCTTTAATTTTTCATCTCTGAGTAAGTAATTCATATGTTCTCCCCCTTTGTACAGGTCAATGAGCCTTTAGGGGAATAATAACATGTAATATTGTATGTGTATCTAATGAAGAATAAAACTTATCTTAACTTACTACAATTCACAAGGACAACTGAATTGAAATAGGAAGTATTTATAAGGGACTGTAAAGTTTTAACGCAAGTTTAAATCTTATTGATGAGGATTTAGCCTCCTCAGTTCAATCAGAGGCATCCATTAACTACGAAGATCCTCTTCAACTAATAAATTGAGGAGGATGTAGCCCTCTGATATTAAGAATGATTTCTGTTCCTTTTAAGTTTTAACGTCGCTCTTTAATTACATCTGAGAAAAATTCTTCAATTATATATTTGAAAATAATATTCAAAATTGAAACAATATTTAAACTAATTGTATTTCTTTTTTTATGTCTCCATTTGGGTAAAACAATGTTTCCTGTTTTTTTTTTTTTTTTTCTGGGTATTATGATGCCATGGAACCAAAACAACCACAAGTCTCGATTTCTTTATAAAAATTCTTGGTCTTTTTTGGATAACCATTTCTAGAGAGATAAAACTTTTTGAACCCTATCCGGAAGCTAAACGTTTTTAGTCCACTTGTCCTCTTTGGATACTCCTTAAGAGATTCAAGTCGTTTAACCCATCCGTGAAATATTAGATATAAAGCTATTTTAATAGCCTAGGCAATTATGCTATATTTTTTTTTACGTTATCACCCCACTTTTCCGTGAATCACTTCAAAATTGTATAAAGGCTAATGATGCCAAATTTTTTTGCCGAATAAAGACCCATAAATCTGGCCTCAAGATCCCGTCCCTCTAACGAAAAAAAGAATAATTTTCGTGATTTTTATCCCCCTTATTTCTTCCCCAAAAACAAACTCCAGGAGCTTCCTACTGATCATCCCAAGTCAGTTTCTTGGTGTTACAGATATGAAATTTTGATGACCCTCAAAGGCCCAACCTAACCCCTTACAAAATATTAAACGTTTTTTTATTCTAAACTTATGGGAGCTGACCTCTGAACCTCCATTGCCCACCTCCCCCTTAAGAATATTATTGATATTTTTTTCAAAACTCACAAAGGCAGACTTCTGACCCTCTATGGCTGGACATCCCCACCAAAAATAATTATTAACTGTATGTTATTCCAAAACTTAAGGGAACTGACCCTCTGTCCTCTATAGACCAATCCCCTCCCCTAAAAAAATGCTATATTTTATTCTAAAACTTATTGGAGCTAACCCTTCTCCTCTAAGGCCCATATCCGTCTCTCCCGGCAAAAAATATCAACAGAATTTTATTCCAAATCTTATGGGAGCTGGCCTCTAACCCGACGTCTCCACCAAACAAAACTTAGTAGCGATATATTATTCAAAAACTTAAGAAACCTGACCCTAGCCCTCAATAGAACGACCTCTCCCCCCCCCCCAAAAAAAATATAATCTATGTTTTATTCTAAAACTGATACCCGGCCCTCTATGGCCGGACCCCCCCCCCCCCATAAAAATCATTAATGACTTTTTATTCCAAACTAATGGAAGTTGACCCCTTACCCTCCACGGCCTGAATACCACCCCTCTCCAAAAATATATCAGCAATATTTTACTCCAAAACTTATGGGCGCTGACCCCTGGCTCTCAGTGGCCAGACTCTCCCCCCCCCCCAGCAAATGAGATTCGACTTCAGAAAAGAAGAGGCGTATTGTGGTTATTTGTTTGAATGGAAAATCAGAAGCAAGGAAAAACAAAAGATCATGCAAAGTAAAAGGTAACATAATAAATAAATAAGTAAAAAGTTTGTTTTTTTTATGTGTAGAAACGATTTTAAATTAGAATTTCAGTTTGTGTTGAAACTCTGTTTTTTGCTATAAATTCTCTTTCTTATTGAAGTGGTTGATGGGATTTGAAAATCAACATATTTACTTCAAGGTGCCCAACAAATTTTATTAGTGAAGAATATAGCCAATCATTATTAACCATCGATTTTTTAGTGACTTTCAGTGAGATATTGGTGATCTTTTAGGTAAAATGTTCTTAATTTTTTTTTTAAATAAAGAGCGACATTAAAACTTAAAACTAACAGAAATTGTTCCAAATATCAGAGGGGCTGCCTTCTCCTCATTCTCCCGCTTTTAACCATAACTTTAACATACTACAACTCACAAGGTCAGTCGAATTGAAATAGGAAGTATTTACTAGGGACTGTATGACTTTAACGTAAGTTAAAGTCTTGTTGAGGAGGATTTAGCCTCCTCAGTTCAATCAGAGACATCCATCAACTACGAAGATCCTCTTCAACTAATAAATTGAGTAGGATGTAGCCCTCTGATATTAAGAATGATTTCTGTTCCTTTTAAGTTTTAACGTCGCTCTTTAATTACATCTGAAAAAAATTATTTAATTTTATATTTGAAAATAACATTCAAAATTGAAACAACATTTAAACTACTTGTATTTCTTTTTTTGGCTACATTTGGGTGAAATAATTTTTCCTGTTTTTTTTTCTTTTTTTCTAGGCATTATGGTGCCATAAACCCAAAAGCTTACATACACAATTTATGGTCTCTTTAGAAAAATTCTTGGTCTTTTTTTGGATAACCATTTCTTGAGAGATAAAACTTTTTGAACCCTATCCTGAAGCTGAACATATTTAGTCCATTTGCCCTCTTCGGAAACTCCTTAAAAGTTTCAAGTCGTTTAACCCTTCCGTGAAATATTACATGTAACATTATTTTAATAGCCTAGGCAATTATGCTATTTTTTTATGTTATCGCCCCACTTTTCCGTGAATCACTTCTAAGTTGTAAAGAGGCTAATAATTCCAGTTTTTTTTTGGCGAATAAAGACACATAGATCTGGCCTCAAAATCCCATCCCTCCAACGAAAAAAATTTTTTATTTTTCGTGATTTTTTATCCCCTTATTTCTTCCCCAAAAACAAACTCCAGGAGGTTCATACTGATCATCCCAAGTCATTTTCTTGGTGTTACAGATCGAGGCCGTATCCAACGGAGGGGGGGTACCCGGTTTCAACCCCCCCTGGAATTTATCACCGAATCGAAAATTAGTCGAAAAATACCTGTAAAGACGAAAATACCTGTAAAGACGGGAAAAAATCCGGTAACCCCCCCCCCCCACAAAAATCCTGGATCTGCTCTTGTTAGAGATATGGAATTTTGATGACATGAATCAATTCTTCCACAGTTTCTTTGAAATTAAAATCCATTCGTTTATGGCTGCTCAACTAAATAAATTATAATAATATTTGGCTAGGATTTAGTACACGGCCAAGTTTTTATTATTCTTATTGAACTGTCGATTCATTTCAGTAAACTTGGTTACTAAAGAAATTTGAAGTAAAGAGCGATCTATGCCGCAGTAAAACGAAACACTGACAAGATTTTACTAGCGTTTGTAAGCATTTTTTTTTTTTTGTAAATGGTGATTCAATATTTGTAGAACTTATAAGGATTGCAGGTACCCATCAGTATAAACAGCATTAATTATTGGTAACCATCAGAGTAAATAACCCGAACAGTTAACCGACGTTAATATTGAATGTATCATCTAATTCTGACAGATTTTTCAAATACAGATGGTATCTTTCAAGCTGCAAGAATATAGGATATGTCTTTTAATCAGGTCCTTACCAAAGGTGCGGGTGATAATTAGATAGAAACTACCAATTCTCTTTCACAGAGCACGCCTAAGATGCTACCTTCTAATGCAGGAATCGGTAAAAAAAATGTTTCAAAACACAGGGAATTCCTGCCGAAAATCTAAAAAGAGTTTGTTTTTTTTTTAATAAGAAAAAATCTTTATTTCGAGCAATGCATTTTATTTCTCATAATGTACAAAAAGAATAAGAGATAATATATATAAATCCCCCTAGCCAAGATTGCGGAAAAAAACGAGCGAATAAGGATTAAAGGTTTGATATAACTGAAACTTATTGAAATTTTGGATTTTTAAAGTTAAAAAAGAAAAAAATAGTTATAGTGTTTGTTTTCAGTAAGATTCTAGTCTTTGGAAAGCACGCGGAGCGTCAGTCCTACTCCTTTTAGATTTTGCTCTTGTTTAGTTTGACTCAGTTATTTTTTACTATTTTGGTTCTTTTTGCATAACTTTTATTTCCGATTGTAATTTAAGTTATTCTTAAATGTGAAAAAGTTTTCTTACATTATTAGTGCTAATCTTTGGTTCAATATTAATTCTTTACTTTTCTTTGAAAAACTTCTTTGGTGGAAAACCTTTTATAGAATTAATATAGAGTGCAAAACGACACTGGCAAATACCTTGACAAAAATAGGCTAGGCAGAACAGCCAGGAGCTACCCTGATGTTTCGAGATGGCTTGGGGTCTCCACTCCGCCAGAAGCTGCTTCCTCTGTCCCTATTTCAGGAAGGCAAGCCCTACTTGAGATCCTGGGGTCGTTCAGCTTGAGGTCCTGGGGACATCTTACTATCCAATTGTAAGCCGAATTAAATGATTACTTTTCACGTGTTTATGACGTAAATAGGATAATAGTAAAAAAGTAAAGACGTAAATAATAAAAAGGAAGCAAATTAATTAACAGGACAATAATTATTAATAAGACTGGGAGATGCTATAGACTAAGATTCAAGAGAAGAACAATGTGGCCCTAGGTAGGTGAGAGTATGAGTGGAACACGTTTACACCCTTAGATTCAAAATTGAGAAGTGCCTGAATAATCGATCTCCTTTAGTCATCAGTTTTATAGAATATGAACAGACATTGGATTCAGCTGACAGAAAAAGTTGTGCTGAAGGTCCTTAATTCTATGGCATATCAGATAAGTACCTGAAAAAGATTAAGATCATTTACAAGAAGAATATTCCTGTGGTTAAGGTAACAAGTTAGGTTATTAGAGGGTTCAGCATGGAATCAGCTGTTAAGCAGGGTTGTGTCCGGTCACTATTTTAATGGATTATTTTGCCGGGCTTTGTCTTTGTGAACACGGCAAAGACAATAGGAGGACATGGTATCAAATTGGAAGATAAAACTCCTAGACTTAAATTATTAAGACGGTTCGAGCATCTTAGATAAAAATTTTTCCGAAATAATAAAATTTTATGTTCAATGATGATATAAAAAGTAGAATAGTCAAGACGCAGGGTGCTTTATTTAGAAGTTTGAATAAGTTTGGGAAAATCGGAATATAAGTATGCGAATTTAGTTTACAATGTCGAAAGCCATAATAATGACAATACTTAAGTATGTCTCTGAAATGCAGTAGATTTGAAAGGTTGAAGTTTGCTAAATGATTTCCAAAGGAATTTTCTTAGAATAGTTTTGAAGCATGCTTTTGACTGACCGTATGCCAAACAACAAGCTTCATGAAAATCTGGTTCTATGCACGTTCTAATGCTATCACGAAAGATAAGTTTTGATAATTTACCCACGTTTTATGCATTTATGGCATTTTAGACAAATTGCCAATATTTTGCTTTGTTATCCTTCTGGGTCCAAAAATAAAGTCACCCTTGAATGGGGTATATGAGAGGTCCTGAAAAGACATATAAAGGAAGTTGCACTTACATGAAGGGGATAAAGAGTGACAGTTTGAATAGATTGGGGTAGAAAATAAGCGTGGAAAGCTGTAAGGAACTCAGGGAGCTTGGTTCTGTAGCGTGTTGTTATTAGAAAAGTAATAGTAATGATGCTTAAGATGAGCATACATCACTCTTTCTCTATATCAAACGATTCAACACTTCACTTCGCTTCTCTTTAAAAATGAGAAATAACTTTTATCATCTTGATGTAAATTTACATTCTAACCTCTAAACCATTGCCAAAAGTAACTTTTACATGGTTTTAGGTTTTTATTTTACTGTTTTTCATTCTTTGTTTATTATTTTTGTTCTGTTTCTTCTTTTTCTAAATATAATATTACCGGTTTCCTTCAGAAGTTTATCCCCACTCGTTGTCCTTTGTGTCAGTGGTGGTAGAACTTAATTTATTTCGATGCACCATGTGCTTTGTAACTAAATCGGATACTTTCGCAGGTCAATTGATGCTTTTACTTCTCGTCAATTTATTGCTTTTAGTGAAGTATTCACCCTTTGTAGACGTATTCAAAAGCATTTTTCATAAGATCTTTCGAAGACTTTGTATTAAAAAATAAAGGTGGGTGAATGTTTTTTTTTGTAGAAGTACCTTTAGACACTCTCCTTCTCTTGAAATATTCATTCCGTAAAATTCCTCTTCTTAATTGCATTGGTTTTACTAACATTGTTTTTCAGCACAAAAAGAATAGTTTATTGTCGTGTTTCTGAAGAATATTTGCATTGATGAAGAACTAAACTTAAAGATGTTTTTGGCTATAAGGTCAGAACAAGCCTTAAGCTTAGATTGGGCGATCAGGCCTCTGTTTTTAAACAAAACATACTAAAAGTAGAGTGCTAAGTTATACTTCTATGGCTCTATGTTCCTTCCTGTGTTATTTGGGTGGATTATGTTCCTTCCTCTGCTATTCTAAGGGTTTATATTCCTTCCTATGCTATTCTAAGGGTTTACGTTCCTCCCATGCTATTCTAAGGGTTTATGTTCCTTCCTATGTTATTCTAAGGATTTATGTTCCTTCCTATTCTATTCTATAGAAGCTCTTCACCTCTTCAAAGAGAGTGAGTAGTGAGCGGGGATTCCCCCTGCAAAAAGCGATATATTTTTTTTGGACAATTGCCTTAACTCGAGAGTAGTTTGATTAAGAATGTAACATGTCTAGAGTTGTTTGATTGACATTTGCAAAAAGGGATAAGGGATTCGCGAATTGGCCTATACAAATGATATTTATTGAATAATAGAGCAAAAAACAGAGCTAGATAGTATTTGCGAATTGGATTGTATGAAGGTGGAGAAAAAGGGTTAAAGTGAATAGTAGTTAAGGTAACCCTGAAGAGCATGGTAATTCATACCTTATTTATTATAAATTTGAGACAACATAAATTTATGAAAATGGTTAATGATGATAGAGTGACATTGCGAGTTGACCGAGCACTACTTCTCCGATGCGTTCTGTATAATACACAATTGGTGTTTGAACAGTGTTGTCAGTTTAAAATAGAGTCTAATGTTATAGTATGCTAAAAGTTGATACTAAGAGAGATGTAGATGGCATGAAAAGAATTTTTTTAATGAAATTCAGAACAAACCTTAGAAATCCTTGCAAATCAAGTAGTAAGGTGTATGTGAGTACGAACCATCAAGGATCATAAGCACCAATGACCCTAACCAGCAGAGATATCAACCCCCCAAAGGTCCCCTATACCCAAACTCAAAGGTCGCCTCCTCCCCTCCAACTTTTTGGCCCCCTCCCCCTTTTTTTATTTTATTTTTTTTAACATGATATATTTTTCTTCAACTTTTTTTTTACATGTCTTCGAATGAGATGAAACATACTTAAATTCAGTAGTGTTTTGTCAAGGTTTACCTTGTCAAAGTTACATTTTCTTGATTTTTCAAAGTTCATTTTGTATTTCTTCTATTGAAATGCAAGAGTTGGAATATTTCAGTAGTGTTTTGTTGTGCTTTACCTTGTCAGAGTTACATTCTCTTGACTTTTCAAAGTTCATTTTGGATTTCTTTCCTTGTATTGCAAGAGGTGGAATATTTAAGAAGTGTTTTGTCGTGGTTTACCTTGTCACAGTTACATTCTCTTGATTTTTCTAAGTTCATTTTGGATTTTTACATTCTCTTGATTTTACAAAGCTCATGTTGAATTTCTTTCATTGAAATGCAAGACTTGGATTATTTCAGTAATGTTTTGTCGTGGTTTACCTAGTGTGTGTCTTTCTCAGTTTATGTGCCTGATTCTATTTGTTTGCATGTCTGGGTTAGTGTTTGCAAGTCCAAGTATTTGTCTTTGTTGGTTTAAATGTCTAAAGTGTCTGTTTTTCTCTGTTTATGTGGCTGATTCTGTTTGTTTACATGTCTTGGTTGGTGTTTGCAAGTCAAAGTATTTGTCTTTGTTGGTTTGAATGTTTAATGTGTCCGTTTTTTCTCTGTTTGTGTGTCTGAATCTATTTGTTTGCAAGTCTGGGTTGATGTTTACAAGTCCAAGTATTTGTCTTTGTTGATTTGAATGTATAAAGTGTCTGTCTTTCTCTGTTTGTGTTTCAGATTATATTTGTTTGCATGTCTTGTATGGTGTTTGCATGTCCAAGTATTTGTCTTTGTTGGTATGAATGTCTAAAGTGTCTGTCTCTCTCTGTTTGTGTGTCTGATTCTATTTGTTTGCATGTCTGGGTTAGTGTTTGCAAGTCCAAGAATTTGTCATTGCTGGTTTGAATGTCTAAAGTGTCTGTCTTTTTTTCGTCTGTCTGATTCTATTTGTTTGCATGTCTGGGTTGGTGTTTGAAAGTCCAAGTATCTGTCTTTGTTGGTTTGAATGTCTAAAGTGTGTGTCTATCTCTGTATGTGTGTCTGATCCTATTTGTTTGAATTTTCGGGTTGGTGTTTGCTGGTCCAAGAATTTGTCTTTGTTGGTTTGAATGTCTAAAGTGTCTGTCTTTCTCCGTTTATGTGGCTGAATCTATTTGTTTACATGTCTGGGTTGGTGTTTGCAAAACCAAGTATTTGTCTTTGTTGGTTTGAATGTTTAAAGTGTCTGTCTTTCTCTGTTTGTGTGTCTGATTCTATTTGTTTGCATGTCTGGGTTGATGTTTGCAAGTCCAAGAATTTGTCTTTGTTGGTTTGAATGTCTAAAGTGTCTGTCTTTCTCTGTTTACATGTCTGATTCTATTTGTTTGAATGTCTGGGCTGGTGTTTGCAGGTCCCAGAATTTGTATTTGTTGGTTTGAATGTCTAAAGTGTCTGTCTTTCTCTGTTGGTGTTTATGATTCTATTATTTTGCATGTCTGGGTTGGTATTTTTAAGTCCAAGTATTTGTCTTTGTTGGTTTGAATGTATAAAGTGTCTGTCTTTCTCTGTTTGTGTGTCTGATTCTATTTGAATGCATGTCTGGGTTGGTGTTTGCAAGTCCAAGTATTTGTCTTTGTTGGTTTGTATGTCTAAAGTGTCTGTATTTCTCTGTTTGTGTGTCTGATTATATTTGTTTAAAGGTCTGGGTTGGTGTTTGCAAGTCCAAGAGTTTGTCTTTGTTGGTTTGAATGTCTAAAGTGTCTGTCTTTCTCTGTTTGTGTGTCTGATTCTATTTGTTTGCATGTCTGGGATGGTGCTTGCAAGTCCAAGTATTTGTCTTTGTAGGTTTGAATGTCTAAAGTGTCTGTCTTTCTCTGTTTGTGTGTCTGATTCTGTTTGTTTGCATGTCTGGGTTGGTGTTTGCAAGTCCAAAAATTTTGTCTTTGTTGGTTTGAATATCTAAAGTGTCTGTCTTTCTCTGTTTTTGTGTCTGATTGTATTTGTTTGCATGTCTGAGTTGGTGTTTGCAAGTCCAAGTATTTGTTTTTATTGGTTTGAATGTGTAAACTATCTGTCTTTCTCTGTTTGTGTGTCTGATTATATTTGTTTGTATGTCTGGGTTGGTGTTTGCAAGTCCAAGAATTTGTCTTTGTTGGTTTGAATGTCTAAAGTATCTGTCTTTCTCTTTTTGCGTGTCTGATTCTATTTGTGTTGCATGTTTGGGTTGGTGTTTGCAAGACCAAGAATTTGTCTTTGTTGGTTTGAATGTCTAAAGTGTCTGTCGTTCTCTGTGTGTGTGTCTGATTCTATTTGATTACATGTTTGGGTTGGTGTTTGCAAGACCAAGAATTTGTCTTTGTTGGTTTCAATGTCTAAAGTGTCTGTATTTTTCTGTTTATGTGTCAGACTCTTTTTGTATGCATGTCTGGGTTGGTGTTTGCATGTCCAAGTATTTGTCTTTGTTGGTATGAATGTCTAAAGTGTCTGTCTCTGTTTGGGTGTCTGATTCTATTTGTTTGCATGTCTGGGTTGGTGTTTGCAAGTCCAAGAATTTGTCTTTGTTTTTTTGCATGTCTAAAGTGTCAGTATTTCTTTGTTTGTGTGTTTGATTATATTTTTTTGCATGTCTCGGTTGGTGTTTGCAAGTCCAAGTATATGTCTTTGTTGGTTTGAATGTATAAATTGTATGTCTGTCTCTGCTTTTGTGTCTGATTCTATTTGATTGCATGTCTAGGTTGGTGTTTGCTAGTCCAAGAATTTGTATTTGGTGGTTTAAATTTCTCAAGTCTCTGCCTTTCTCCGTTTATGTGACTGATTCTATTTATTTACATGTCTTGGTTGGTGGTTTCAAGTCCTAGTATTTGTCTTCGTTGGTTTGAAAGTATAAACTGCCTGTATTTCTCTGTTTGAGTATCAGATTTTATTTGTTCGCATGTCTGGGCTGGTGTATGCAAGTCCAAGAATTTGTCTTTGTTGGTTTGAATGTCTAAAGTGTCTGTCTTTCTCTGTTTACATGTCTGATTCTTTTTGTTTGCATGTCTGGGTTGGTGTTTCCAAGTCCAAATATTTGTCTTTGTTGGTTTGAATGTCTAAAGTGTCTCTCTTTCTCTGTTTTTGTGTCTGATTCTATTTGTTTGCATGTCTGGGTTGGTGTTTGCAAGTCCAAGTATTTGTCTTTGTTGGTTTGAATATCTAAAGTATCTTTCTTTCTCTGTGTGTGTGTCTGATTCTATTTGTTTGTATGTTCGGGTTGGTGTTTGCAAGTCCGAGAGTTCGTTTTTGTTGGTTTGAATGTCTAAAGTGTGTGTCTTTCTCTGTTTGTGTGTCTGATTCTATTTGTTTGCATGTCTGGGCTGGTGTTTGCAAGTCCAAGAATTTGTCTTTGTTGGTTTGAGTGGCTAAAGTGTCTTTCTTTCTCTGTTTGTGTGTCTGATTCTATTTTTATGCATGTCTGGATTGGTGTTTGCATGTCCAAGTATTTCTCTTTGTTGGCTTCAATGTCTAAAGTGTCTGTATTTCTCTGTTTGTGTGTCTGATTCTATTTGTTTGCATGTCTGGGTTGGTGTTTGCAAGTCCAAGAATTTGTCATTGCTGGTTTGAATGTCTAAAGTGTGTGTCTTTCTCTGTTTGTGTGTATGAATCTATTTGATTGTATGTCTGGGTTGGTGTTTGCAATTCCAAAAATTTGTCTTTCTTGGTTTGAATGTCTAATGTGTCTGTCTTTCTCAGTTTATGTGGCTGATTCTATTGGTTTACGTGTCTGGGTTGGTGTTTGCAAGTCCAAGTATTTGTCTTTGTTGGTTTGAATGTTTAAAGTGTCTGTCTTTCTCTGTTTGTGTGTCTGATTCTACTTGTTTGCATGTCCGGGTTGATGTTTGCAAGTCCAAGAATTTGTCTTTGTTGGTGTGAATGTCTAAAGTGTCTGTCTTTCTCTGTTTACATGTCTGATTCTATTTTTTGCATGTCTGGGTTGGTGTTTGCAAGTCCAAGTATTTGTCTTTGTTGGTTTGAATGTCTGAAGTGTCTGTCTTTCTCTGTTTTTGTGTCTGGTTCTATTTGTATGCTTGTCTGGGTTGGTGTTTGCTTGTCCAAGTATTTGTCTTTGTTTGCAATACCAACCTTTTTTTCAAGTAACTGTATTCACGTTAGGTTCATTTAGGTTCACTTAGCGTGGCGCGCCACGCCAAGTGAACCCAAATGAACTAAACGTGAATACAGTTACTTGAAAAAAAGGTTGGTATTGCAAACAAAGACAAATACTTGTACATACAAACACCAACCCTGACATGCATACAAATAGAATCAGACACACAAACATAGAAAGACAGACACTTTAGACATTCAAACCAACAAAGACAAATACTTGGACTTAAAAACACCAACCCAGACATGCAAAAAAATAGAATCAGACACACAAACAGATGAAGACAGACACTTTAGACATTCAAACCAACAAAGACAAATTCTTGGACTTGCAAACACCAATCCGGACATGCAAACAAATAGAATCAGACACACAAACACAGAAAGACTGACACTTTAGACATTCAAACCAACAAAGACAAATACTTGGACTCGCAAACACTAACCCAGACATGCAAACAAATAGAATCAGACACACAGAGACACACACACACACAGAGTTTTTTATTATTTAAAAAAATAAAGTTGTGAAACAGAGTCAAACTTTAGCGTAAGGAGCGAGGCATTGAAGAGGGGATAGTCCCTTTCATATACGGAATAATTTCTGTTCGTTTTAAGTTTTAATGTCGCTCCTTGCTTTCAGTTTAAAAAACTTGTTTTTTTTATTTAATTTCTGATCGTTTTTTAGTTAATACAGCTTTTATTTTGTCTCACGGTCATTGAATGAATAAAAAAAATTTGCATAAAAATTTTACTTTTCTTTTGATAAATGGATGTCTTTAAATTTGGATATGACGTAATTTACAAATTAACTTACGTAATTAACTTCTATATTCGTATATTTTTCTTCTGGCAAAAAATTAAAAGTTGCAGATTTTTGCAGATATGAGCTTGAAACCTATGTAATGGGGTTTTCTAATACTCTTAATCTGACGGTGTGATTTTCATTAAAATTCTTTCACTTGTAGGGGATGTTTCCCCCCTCTTTAAAAGATCGGGTAAATTTTCTCAGGCTCGTAGCCTTTGATGAGTAATACTAAACTTAATAAAATTTTTATATTTAGAATCAGCGTTGTAAACCCATTATTTTGATACATTTATTGACATCAAAATTCCGTTTTTAAAAGTTTCGATTACTATTGAGCCGTATCGCTTGTTTTTTTTATTACGTATACGTTATTACGTATATGAGGGGGCTCCCCTTAGTCAATACCTCGCTTTATACCACGCTATGATTCACAAACCCCTGAATCATAAAGGCCGTTTAATTAGAATAGATAGCTCTTTTGAAAGCACTAAAAAAAACTGTAGCGGAAAGAGCGAGGTATTGACTTGGGGGATAACCCCCTCACATACGTTAAAATTTCTGTTCGTTTTAAGTTCTAATGTTGCTTCTTACTTTCAGTTGAAAAAACTTGTTTTTTTTATTTAATCTCTGATCGTTTTTTAAATAATGCTTGGAAATCCGGTGCCCCTTCATAGAAATGTCCCTTACCCCAAAGAAACATCCTCCACGGAAAGATTCTCCAGAGTAGCCCCCTCCTCGTGCCCCCGCCCCTCCAAAAAAAAATCCCTCCTGAAAATGTCTGTATACTTCCCAATAACCAATAAATAATGCTGGCAAGTCCGGCGCCCCCTTCATGGCAATTTCCCTTCCCCCATGAAAACTTCCTTCATGGGCAGATCCTCCAACATAACCCCAGACCCCCCCCCCACCCCCACTACCAGAAAAAAACCCTCCTGAAAACTTCTGTATACTTCCCAATAACCAATACTATATGTTAACATTGGGTAAAGTTCATAACTTTTAGCCCCCCTCTGGGAACTTCGGGGGATTAAGTCATCCTAAAAGACATATTTATCATATTTTCGACCATGCTTATAAACTCTTTGGCTTGATGAGCGAGGCATTGACTTGAATGTGAACCCAATCATATAGCTAATATTTTTTTTGTTCGTTTTAAGTTTTGATGTTGCTCTTTACTTTCAGTTGAAAAACTTGTTTTTTTATATTTAATTTCTTATTTTTTTTAAATAATGATGGGAAATTCGGCACCCCTTTCATAGCAATGTCCCTTCCCCCATGAAAACTTCCTTCATGAAAAGATCCTCCCATATAACCCCCGACACATCCCCATCCCCCACTACCAGAAAAAATTCCCCCTGAAAACGTCTGTATACTTCCCAATACAATTACTATATGTTAAAATTGGGTAAAGTTCATAACTTTCAGCCCTCCCCCCGGGGACTTCGGGGGATTAAATTATCCTAAAAGACATATTTATCATATTTTGACCATGCTGAACAAAATAGCTATCTCAAAATTTTGATCCGGTGACTTTAGGAAAAAATGAGCGTGGGAGGGGGCCTAGTTGCCCTCCATTTTTTTGGTTACTTAAAAAGGGCACTAGAACTTTTAATTTACAGTAAAGTGAGCCCTCTCACGATATTCTATGACCACTTGGTCGATACGATCACACCTGGAAAAAAAAAAAAAAAAAAAAAAAAAAAACACGCATCCGTGATATTTCTCCTGGCAAAAAATGCAAAATTCAACATTTTTGTAGATAGGAGCTTGAAACCTCTACAGTAGGGTTCTCTGATACGCTGAATATGATGGTGTGATTTTCATTAGGGTTCTATAACTTTTAGGGGGTCTTTCCTCTTTTTTGAAAATCAGCCAAATTTTCTCAGGCGCGTAAATTTTGATGGGTAGCACCAAACTTGATGAAAGTTATATATTTTAAATCAGCATTAAAATCTGATTATTTTGATGTATCTATTGGTATCAAAAACCCGTTTTCTAGAGTTTCGGTTACCATTAAGCCGGGTCGCTCCTTACTTACAGTTCGTTACCACGAACTGTTTGATAATACATTTTGGGATAAGCAAAGTTTTAACTGTATGTTCCTAAGCAGTGCCCAAATTCCCGTCCTGAGTGTTTGGGATTACGAACTTTTTAGGTGTTATGGGACATTCATTGGAGTATCAGATAAATGTCCCTTCCCCTTTTCTCCAAGTCACCTTTTCTGCCTTTTCAGTTGTTCTTCCAAAACACCGATTGCATTTAAAATCACGTCTTGCATTTTGTACTAGAATCATACAATCGCTAGTTTAAAAAAAAAAATAAATACACTGTTTTTTTAGCGTGTTAGCAAAGATGGGCAAATTGGTTGCAAAAAACTTCATTTACGTGCCTTTCTCTGATTGGTTCCGTCTTTTTTTTTTGGTCCACGAAAGGGGGTAACCTTACTTCATGTTAATTTTTCTACGGTTTTTGATCACTTCTTACATTGATACTGGTTTGAAATTAGTGTATATGAGTTTTTTCTTAGATATTACGAGAGTTATTTTTACCTTAACCCAGGATAGGTTAGAAAAGATTAAAAGTGTTTTCTCTAGACTTGATAGCGGTATTCTTAAGAGTAGGGAATACCAGTATGTTGCGTTTCTATGCTCCCCAGATTCTCTTGATAGATATAGGTTATACGTGCTAACAGTAAACAGTAGCCTATAGGAATTTTTGTTGGTTATCGTATGGAGCGTGGACTACCATTACCAGGCTCGTTATACCCCTTTTACGATAATACTGGTGGTAGAGAGGTTTTGTTCCCCACCTTCCGAGATTTTAAGGCTGCACAGGTTCGTGAATGTTTGTCGTTTAGGCTACAAATAAAGCCTAGTTAAAAGTGCTGCACCTTAGTGAGACTGGTGGCTTAGCCCTATAGCAAGTACCGCCTCTTTTGAAAATAAACTAAAAAAACAAGTTTTTTTAACTGAAAGTAAGGAGCGACATTAAAACTTAAGACGAACAGAAATTATTCCGTATATGAAAGGGGCTGTCCCCTCCTCAAAGCCTCGCTCTTTACGCTAAGGTTTTTTTTATTGTTTAAAAAAATAAAGTTGAGAGACAGAGCCAAACTTTAGCGTAAAGAGCAAGGCGTTGAGGAGGGGACGGCCCCTTTCATATACGGAATAATTTCTGTTCGTTTTAAGTTTTAATGTCGCTCCTCACTTTCAGTTAAAAAACATGTTTTTATAGTTAATTTCTGAACGTTTTTGAATTAATGCAGCTTTGATTTTGGCTCACCGTATATGAATGATTAAAACGAAATTCGCATATTAATTTTCCTTTTTTTGGCTAATTTTCTTTCTTGAAATTTTGTTCTGACGTAACTTACGAATTAACTTACGTAATGAATTTCTATATTCGTATGTTTTTATTACGTATATTAGAGAGTTCACTCCCTAGTCAGTACCTCGCTCTTTACGCTAAAGTTTGAATTTTGTTTGAACCACAAATCCCTGAATCAAAAAGCCCGGTTAATTAGAATAGATAGCTCTTTTGAAAATACTAAAAAAAACTTTAGCGTAAAGAGCGAGGTATCGACTAGAGGGTGAACCCCCTCATATACGTAATAATTTCTGTTCGTTTTATGTTTTAATGTTGCTTCTTACTTTCAGTTAAAAAAAAAACTTGTTTTTCTATTTAATTTCTGATCGTTTTTTTTAAATAATGCTGAGAAATCTGGCGCCCCCTTCATAGAAATATCCCTTCCCCCAAAGAAATATCCTCCATGGAAAGATCCTCCCCCGCAACCCCTACACGGACCCCGACCCCCCTCTAGAAAAAAATCCGCCGGAAAACGCCTGTATACTTTACTTCCCAATAACCAATACTATAGGTAAACAATGAGCAAAGTTTATAACTTGCAGCCCTTCCCCCGAGAACAGTGGGGGATTAAGTCATCCTCAGAGGCATATTAATTAGATTTTCAACTATTCTGAACACAATTTCTATCTCGAACGTTTGATTGGGGGACTTCGGGAAAAAAATGAGCGTGGGAGGGGGCGAAGTTGCCCTCCAGTTTTTTGGTCACTTAAAAGGGGAAGTGTATATTTTTGGTTCCAATTTTGTTTCAAGGATATATTAACTTATCTTAATTCGCTTGTCCGATTGCCCTTACAAATGAATTTTGGCGTCCCCTATAAGGTAATTCTGATGTCAGTACTATTTTGGTGCGTGTAAATGACCTACATTAGGTTGTAAAATAGTAGAAACACGAAGTTCAACAGCCTTTGTCGCCCCATGCCTTTCTTCTTCACTTGCGGTAATTACGGTTTACACTTTTCCGAAGCGTAGATGTGCTTTACTAATGATAACCTGCTGGGCACTTCGGAAAATTTCGAATCCGAGCTTAACTTGAATTTGGAAAATTTGTTTGAGAGGGTGATTTTATAGCTTGATGCTAATTGTCTTACTCTAAATTTTTTTGAGTCCAGTTTTTTGATTTTTTCGCGTGTTTCTCAGGTTTATCCCCAGTTATCAGAAATTCGCCAGCGAAATGGAATAATTCATAGATCTGAAGGCCGGTATATTCGTTTTTTGGGCATTCTTGTTGATGAAAACCTATCTTTTAAAAGTCACATTGATTTTATTAAAATGAAGATATGCAGGAGTCTCGGTATTTTAAGGAAATTTACACATACTTTTCCAGGATCGATTTTGAAAATCCTTTTTCACTGCTTGATCCAATTTTACGTTTCTTACTGCTCAATTGTGTGGATGTCAACTTTTCCTTCACTGTTAAAACCACTTTCTAAGGTTTACAATAAAGCTAGAAATCTCATACAGGAAACTAATCGTTCATTAGTTATACCATTACTTGATCTTGAGTCACTATACATTCTTTCATGTGCATGTTTTACTTTTTCTCAGCTTCATGGTGACTTCCCCCGGCCCCTAAGTGTTCCCCTATCTTTTACCTCTGATCAAAATAATTATAATATTCGTAATATGACAAATCATGTTCAAGTTCAATTTACTCCTTGCATAAGGTCAGATTTTAATCCTCTAATGGCGTGTCATATTGTTTGGAATAAGTTGTCTGAATCAGCTCGAGGGTGCCACTCATTCGGTTTTTTTAAAAGAATTGTTAAAAATTCTTTGGCTTCATAGATGCTATTTTTATTTATGTTTTTATTTTATTCATTTTTATTTATTTTTTAGTCTATTTAATCTAATTAATTAATTTAGTTTATTTATTCTATTTTTTTTTTATAGTTTTCATTTTATCTATATTTTCTTTTCTTCTCCTTCGTATGTGAGTAAGTGATCATTTTAAATTTTCTTTAATTTTTCATCTCTGAGTAAGCAATTCATATGTTCTCCCCCTTTGTACAGGCCAATGAGCCTTTAGGGGAATAATAACATGTAATATTGTAGGTTTATCTAATGAAGAATAAAACTTATCTTAACTTACTACAATTCACAAGGACAACTGAATTGAAATAGGAAGTATTTATAAGGGACTGTAAAGTTTTAACGCAAGTTAAAGTCTTATTGATGAGGATTTAGCCTCCTCAGTTCAATCAGAGACATCCATTAACTACGAAGATCCTCTTCAACTAATAAATTGAGGAGGATGTAGCCCTCTGATATTAAGAATGATTTCTGTTCCTTTTAAGTTTTAACGTCGCTCTTTAATTACATCTGAGAAAAATTCTTCAATTATATATTTTAAAATAATATTCAAAATTGAAACAATATTTAAACTACTTGTATTTCTTTTTTTATGTCTCCATTTGGGTAAAACAATGTTTCCTGTTTTTTTTTTGTTTTTTTTTCTGGGTATTATGATGCCATGGAACCAAAACAACCACAAGTCTCGATGTCTTTAGAAAAATTCTTGGTCTTTTTTGGATAACCATTTCTAGAGAGATAAAACTTTTTTAACCCTATCCGGAAGCTAAACGTTTTTAGTCCACTTGTCCTCTTTGGATACTCCTTAAAAGATTCAAGTCGTTTAACCCATCCGTGAAATATTAGATATAAAGCTATTTTAATAGCCTAGGCAATTATGCTATATTTTTTTTTTACGTTATCACCCCACTTTTCCGTGAATCACTTCAAAATTGTATAAAGGCTAATGATGCCAAATTTTTTTGCCGAATAAAGACCCATAAATCTGGCCTCAAGATCCCGTCCCTCTAACGAAAAAAAGAATAATTTTCGTGATTTTTATCCCCCTTATTTCTTCCCCAAAAACAAACTCCAGGAGCTTCCTACTGATCATCCCAAGTCAGTTTCTTGGTGTTACAGATATGAAATTTTGATGACCCTCAAAGGCCCAACCTAACCCCTTAAAAAATATTAAACGTTTTTTTATTCTAAACTTATTGGAGCTGACCTCTGAACCTCCATGGCCCACCTCCCCCTTAAGAATATTATTGATATTTTTTTCAAAACTCACAAAGGCAGACTTATGACCCTCTATGGCTGGACATCCCCACCAAAAATAATTATTAACTGTATGTTATTCCAAAACTTAAGGGAACTGACCCTTGGTCCTCTATAGACCAATCCCCTCCCTTAAAAAAATGCTATATTTTATTCTAAAACTTATTGGAGCTAACCCTTCTCCCTCTAAGGCCCATATCCGTCTCTCCCGGCAAAAAATATCAACAGAATTTTATTCCAAATCTTATGGGAGCTGGCCTCTAACCCGACGTCTCCACCAAACAAAACTTAGTAGCGATATATTATTCAAAAACTTAAGAAACCTGACCCTAGCCCTCAATAGAACGACCTCTCCCCCCCCCCCAAAAAAAAATATAATCGACGTTTTATTCTAAAACTGATACCCGGCCCTCTATGGCCCGACCCCCCCCCCCCCCCCATAAAAATCATTAATGACATTTTATTCCAAACTAATGGAAGTTGACCCCTTACCCTCCACGGCCTGAATACCACCCCTCTCCAAAAATATATCAGCAATATTTTACTCCAAAACTTATGGGCGCTGACCCCTGGCTCTCAGTGGCCAGACTCTCCCCCCCCCCCCAGCAAATGAGATTCGACTTCAGAAAATAAGAGGAGTATTGTGGTTATTTGTTTGAATGGAAAATCAGAAGCAAGGAAAAACAAAAGATCATGCAAAGTAAAAGGTAACATAATAAATGAATAAGTAAAAAGTTTTTTTTTTTTATGTCTAGAAACGATTTTAAATTAGAATTTCAGTTTGTTATGAAACTCTGTTTTTTGCTATAAATTCTCTTTCTTATTGAAGTGGTTGATGGCATTTGAAAATCAACATATTTACTTCAAGGTGCCCAACAAATTTTATTAGTGAAGAATATAGCCAATCATTATTAACCATCGATTTTTTAGTGACTTTCAGTGAGATATTGGTGATCTTTTAGGTAAAATGTTCTTAATTTTTTTTTGGAAATAAAGAGCGACATTAAAACTTAAAACTAACAGAAATTGTTCCAAATATCAGAGGGGCTGCCTTCTCCTCATTCTCCCGCTTTTAACCATAACTTTAACATACTACAACTCACAAGGTCAGTCGAATTGAAATAGGAAGTATTTACTAGGGACTGTATGACTTTAACGTAAGTTAAAGTCTTATTGAGAGGATTTAGCCTCCTCAGTTCAATCAGAGACATCCATCAACTACGAAGATCCTCTTCAACTAATAAATTGAGGAGGATGTAGCCCTCTGATATTAAGAATGATTTCTGTTCCTTTTAAGTTTTAACGTCGCTCTTTAATTACATCTGAGAAAAATTCTTCAATTATATATTTGAAAATAATATTCAAAATTGAAACAATATTTAAACTACTTGTATTTCTTTTTTTATGTCTCCATTTGGGTAAAACAATGTTTCCTGTTTTTTTTTTGTTTTTTTTTCTGGGTATTATGATGCCATGGAACCAAAACAACCACAAGTCTCGATCTCTTTAGAAAAATTCTTGGTCTTTTTTGGATAACCATTTCTAGAGAGATAAAACTTTTTGAACCCTATCCGGAAGCTAAACGTTTTTAGTCCACTTGTCCTCTTTGGATACTCCTTAAAAGATTCAAGTCGTTTAACCCATCCGTGAAATATTAGATATAAAGCTATTTTAATAGCCTAGGCAATTATGCTATATTTTTTTTTTACGTTATCACCCCACTTTTCCGTGAATCACTTCAAAATTGTATAAAGGCTAATGATGCCAAATTTTTTTGGCGAATAAAGACCCATAAATCTGGCCTCAAGATCCCGTCAGTAGAAGTGACCCTAAAGCTCGTGACCCCACACCATATATGGGCATAGAACCACGTGGTTCTGTCGGCATTTTTAATGCTGACGGGAGTCCTAATATGGGCATAGAGTCATTAGGGAGAAAGATTGCGTAATGGGGTCAATGACCTCTTTTTCCAAGATCGATTTATTTGATGTTTCTATGTGTAATAGCTCCGGGGCGAAGGTTGCACATGCGCATTGAATTCTAACGGGAACAATGTTATTGATCTAGGACTCGGGGGGGAAGTGAATTTCCGAGAACTTGATTGCGTAATCAAAGTGTGTCAACAACAACAACAACGACCTTGACATTCGCTGAGAGCGTGCACTTACAACAACATCGACGTTGGAACACCTGTGCTGTCGACCTCAATTCACCTATCGTGAATCAATAATTCCCCTTAGAAACAACAAATTAATTCCCATTTCTTGACAGATCAATCAATCAATGACATCATCTGTCAGACTTTAAAAATTTCCGCCTAGAAACATTTCTCCAGGAATAGATCCATATCATTAATGTCTTTGCCTCGGGAACAACTCTTTTGGTCGAACTCCAAAGGATATTAATAACCAAAGGCCATGGAAACAATTAGGCAAGAAACATCTTAGCGATGAATTGTTTTAGCGCGCGAGAAGGTTTCCTATTAATTTGAAATGCGTTAGCACAGAGATGCCAATAACAAAGGAACACGCTGAATTTCCGTTTAGTGATTATTTGGGCGAAACCATTTTAGACAGGTTATGGAACTATTTCGGCGAAACAGCTAGAGACATATTAAAAGGTGATTTTTGAAGAGATTTTGGAGCAGGTTTTGAGTTTGGTCGTTATAATACACAAGTTTCATTTGAACAGTGTTGTGAGGTCCTCTAACCCAACCCCAAAGGGTTCCAATCCTCCTACCCCAACCCCGAAGGAAGCCCCCGGTCCTCAAAGTCCCCCCAAGCTCCCAAAGGCCCTCCACTGGTCCCCAAATGTCCCCCAGGCCCCCAACTGTCCCCCCGGACACTCAAAGGCCCCCCAAGCTCCCAAAGGGCCACCGGCGCCCCAAAGGCCCACCCAGACACCCAAATGCCATCCCCGGGCCCCCCAAAGGCACATCGAGCTCCCAAAGGACCAATGGGGTCCCAAAGGCCCTCCACCGGTCGCCAAATGTCCCCCAGGCACCCAAAGACCCTCCCGGCGCCCCAAAGGCCTACCCAGACCCCCAAATCCCATCCCCGAACCCCAAAAGCCCATCTACTGGTTCCCAACGGTCCCCCCGAGCTCCGACAGGACCACTGCCCCTCAAGGGACCCACAGACCCTCAAAGGCTCTCCCCGAGCACCCGTCTTTCGTTGATGTGACTTGTCTGAAACCTATGATTTGGGAGGTGTCGTTTGCTACTTCAGGCTTTTCTGAGCTAAGGTTTCCTAGTATTTCCTAGGTGAATGTTGTCTGAAACCAATACTTTGGAATGAGTAGTTTGCTATTTCAGGCTTTTATGAGCTAGGTTTCTTAGCCTTTCGTTGGTGTGTGTTGAGTGAAACTTATGATTTGGGATATGTAGTTTGCTTTTTGGAATTTTTTTTTTTGGATTTCTTAGTCTTTAATTTTTGTGTGGTGTCTGAAACCTATGATTTGGGATGTGTAGTTTGCTATTTTCGACTTTTCTGAGCTGGATTTCTTAGCCTTTCATAGGTTTGCGTTGTCTGAAAAGTATGATTTGGGATGTATAGTTTGCTATTTCAGGCTTTTCTGAGCTAAGGTTTTCTAGTATTTCGTAGGTGAATGTTGTCTGAAACCAATAGTTTGGGATGAGTAGTTTGCTATTTTTGACTTTTCTGAGCTAGATTTCTTAGTCTTTCGTTGGTGTGTGTTGACTGAAACCGATGATTTGGGATATGTAGTTTGCTATTTTTGACTTTTCTGAGCTGGATTTCTTAGTCTTTCATAGGTGTGTGTTGTATGAAACCTATGATTTGGGATGGGTGTATTGCTACTTTTGACTTTTCTGAGCTGGATTTCTTAGCCTTTCATAGGTGTGTGTTGTCTGAAACCTATAGTTTGGGATGTGTGTGTTGCTATTTTTGACTTTTCTGAGCTAGGTTTCTTAGCCGTTCATAGGTAAGTGTTGTCTGAAACCAATGATTTGGGATGGTTAATTTGCTATTTTTGACTTTTCTGAGCTAGATTTCTTAGCCTATCATATGTGTGTCCTTTCAGAAAATTATGATTTGGGAGGTGTAGTTTGCTGTTTGGACTTTTCAGAGCTAGGATTCTTAGTCACTCATAGGTGTTTGTTGTCTGAAACTTCGAGTTTGGGATGAGTAGTTGGCTATTTCAGACTTTTCTGAGCTAAGGTTTCTTAGTATTTCGTAGGTGAATGCTGTCTGAAACTTATGATTTGGGATATGTAAATTACTATTTCGGGCTTTTCTGAGTTAGATTTCTTAGTCTTTCATAGGCGCGTGATGTCTGAAACCTATGATTTGGGCTATGTAATTTCCCTTTCTGACTTTTCATAACCGGATTTCTTAGTCTTTCGTAGGTTTGTGGTGTCTGAAACCTATGATTTGGGATGTGTGGGGTGCTATTTTTTGACTTGTCTGAGCAGGATTTCATAGCCATTCGTAGGTGTGTGTTGACTGAAACCTATGATTTGGGATGGTTAATTTGCTATTTTTGACTTTTCTGAGCTAGATTTCTTAGCCTTTCATAGGTGTGTCCTTTCAGAAAATTATGATTTGGGAGGTATAGTTTGCTTTTTGGACTTTTCATAGCTAGGATTCTTAGTCACTCATAGGTGTTTGTTGTCTGAAACTTCGAGTTTGGGATGAGTAGTTGGCTATTTCAGACTTTTCTGAGCTAAGGTTTCTTAGTATTTCATAGGTGAATGCTGTCTGAAACTTATGATATGGGATATGTACATTACTATTTCGGGCTTTTCTGAGTTGGATTTCTTAGTCTTTCATAGGTGTGTGATGTCTGAAACCTATGATTTGGGATGTGTAGTTTGATATTTTATACTTTTCTGAGCTAGGTTTCTTAGCCTTTCATAGGTGTGTGTTTTCAGAAAATTATGATTTGGGAGGTATAGTTTGCTATTTCAGGCTTTTCCGAGTTAAGGTTTTCTAGTATTTCCTAGGTGAATGTTGTCTGAAACCAATAGTTTGGGAGGTGTAGTTTGCTTTTTGGACTTTTCAGAGCTAGGTTTCTTAGCCGTTCATAGGTGAGTGTTGTCTGAAAACTGTGATTTGGGATATGTAATTTGATATTTCAGACTTTTCTGAGCTAAGGTTTCGTAGTATTTCGTAGGTGAATGCTGTCTGAAACCTATGATTTGGGATATGTAAATTACTATTTCAGGCTTTTCTGAGTTGGATTTCTTAGTCTTTCATAGGTGTGTAGTGTCTGAAACCTATGATTTGGGATGTGTAGTTTGCTATTTTCGACTTTTATGAGCTAGGTTTATTAGACTTTCATAGGTATGTATTGTCAGAAAATTATGATTTGGGATGTGTGGGTTGCTATTTCAGGCTTTTCTGAGCTAAGGTTTTCTAGTATTTCGTAGGTGTGTGTTGACTGAAACCAATAGTTTGGGATACGTTGTTTGCTATTTTTGACTTTTCTGAGCTGGATTTATTAGCCTTTCCTAGGTGTGTGTTGACTGAAACCTATGATTGGGATGAGTAGTTTGCTATTTTTGTCTTTTCTGAGCTAGATTTCTTAGCCGTTCATAGGTTTGTGTTTTCTGAAACTTATGATTTGGGATGTGTAGTTTGCTATTTCAGACTTTTCTGAGCTAAAGTTTCATAGTATTTCGTAGGTGAATGCTGTCTGAAACTTCTAGTTTGGGATGAGTAGTATCGCTATTTCAGGCTATTCTGAGCTAAGGTTTCTTAGTCTTTCAGAGGTGAATGATGTCTGAAAACTATGATTTGGGATATATAAATTACTATTTCGGGCTTTTCTGAGTGGGATTTCTTAGTCTTTCATAGGTGTGTGTTGTCTGAAACCTATGATTTGGGATGGGTGGATTGCTACTTTTGACTTTTCTGAGCTGAATTTCTTAGCCTTTCATAGGTGTTTGTTGTCTGAAACCTATAGTTTGGGATGACTAGTTTGCTATTTTTGACTTTTCTGAGCTAGGTTTCTTAGCCGATCTTAGGTGAGTGTTGTCTGAAACCTAGGATTTGGGATATGTAAATTACTATTTCGGGCTTTTCTAAGCTTGTTTTCATAGTCTTTCATAGGTTTTTGTTGTCTGAAACCTATGATTTGGGATGTGTGGGTTGCTATTGTTTGACTTTTCCGAGCTGGATTTCTTAGCCGTTCATAGGTGAGTGCTGTCTGAAACTTGTGATTTGACATGGTTAATTTGCTATTTCCGACTTTTATTAGCTAGGTTTCATAGCCTTTCATAGGTGTATGTTGTCAGAAAATTACGATTTGGGATGTCTAGTTTGCTATTTGAACTTTTCAGAGCCAGGATTCTTAGTCCATCATTGGTGTTTGTTGTCTGAAACCAATAGTTTGGGATGACTAGTTTGCTATTTCAGGCTTGTTCATTTTGAATTTCTGTCATGAAATGCAAGAGTTGGAAAATTAGGGTCTTAGTCCACCAGCTCAGTATTAGGGTCCCAGTCCACCAGCCTGAACGGTGGAAATTCACTAGCTCAGAATTGGGGTCTTAGTCCACCAGCCGGAATGGTGGAAATCCACAAGCTCAATATTGGGGCCTCAGTCCACCAGCCTGAATGGTGGAAATTCACTAGCTCAGAATTAGGGTCTTAGTCCACCAGCCCGAATGGTGGAAATTCACTAGCTCAGAATTGGAGTCTTAGTCCACCAGCCTGAATGGTTGAAATTCACATTAGACGACACAAAAACTCACACACACAAAAAAACTTACACACACGCACAAAAACTTACACACACACACACAAAAACTTACACACACACACACACACACATGAAAACTTACACACACACACAAAAACTAACACACACACTACGAAACTTACACACACACACACACAAAAACGTACACACACACACAAACACACAGAAAATTACACATGAACACGAAAACTAAAAATCACACAAAAAATAACATGCACACAAAAACTTACACACACACAAACACACACAAAAAACTTACACACACACACACAAACACTAAAACACACACACACTAACCAAAACTTACACACACACAAACAATTACACACACAAATAAAAATACACACACACACACACACACGCACACAAAAACTTACACATGAACACACAAAAAAACTCACACACACATGCACAAA